>NW_028324311.1:9116046-9346046 GCF_058129835.1 Hydra viridissima | reverse complement strand
AATCCAAATGAAACAACTCCAAAACTATATAACTGCTTACAAAAAGAAAAAATATGGTAGTACATCAATTTCTCTTGGTGAATTAGAACAATGGTGCATAGACAATAATAATGTTCCCAACAGTGAGGATGAACCTTTCATAGTAAACTACAAAATAGTTTACTCTGATGGTTCAGATGTCGAAGAAGAAAATGATGATGTCCTAGACAATTCGATATTTCGAATTTTTGTATCAACAAAAAGACTCTTATGTCAAGTTTCAGGAAAAAATAAATTACATGTTGATGCTACGTACAAATTAAATTGGCAAGGGTTCCCTGTGTTACTAGTTGGGACCACTG
This sequence comes from Hydra viridissima, assembly GCF_058129835.1. Classification (NCBI taxonomy): domain Eukaryota; kingdom Metazoa; phylum Cnidaria; class Hydrozoa; order Anthoathecata; family Hydridae; genus Hydra; species Hydra viridissima. The sequence goes on along the minus strand of NW_028324311.1, from coordinate 9,345,705 downwards.
ATATGGATTGCCATTTTCATGTATTTGGAATGGCCATGTGTTCCAATGAAAAAACTGCAGATTTCAAGTTTATATTTGATAGCATTTCTTATGGTTTGGCAAAAATTAACCAGGGAGGGTATGAACCTGAAGTATTAATTTCAGATGGTACTGATTCAATTCGAAATGCATTTTCTGATGTTTTTGGCAAAAAGGATATGGTGATGTGTTGGGCGCATATGCGTCGGAATGTTAATAAAAAGGCTGAGGGAAAGGCATCCATTTTCAAGATTTAAAGAGGTTGCATTAGAAATGGTTGCAAAATGGTCAAATGAATATTCAACAAACATGAAAAGATACAGCCAAGAACCAACAATTACACTAAATTTGTGGACAAAAGGTTATCAGTGGGCCAAGACCAACAAATCAATTTGATCAAAGCAAATAGGTGAATCAACTGAATATTATTTACCTGCAAATGATGAAATAAAAACTACTCAGACAGAAATAGATTTCATTAAAGAAATGAAATGGAAAACTTTTGATCAATTTAAACAAAAAGCTTTTAAGGTCTGGACCTTAACTATGATCAAGAATGAAGAAAATTGGTCACATAATGTATGTAGTTGTCCAGATTTTTTTAAGAAATTCATGTGCAAACATATTGTTGGTTTTGCAATTCGAATGAAGTATTGTAAACCCCCACTGGCAGCAAAAGATGTTCCTATTGGTGAAAAAAGAAAACGTGGGAGACCAAAAAAAGCTACTAAAGCATTACTAAGAGACTGATCACATTTCGATATTGTTAAATATTTGGAGATCAAATATTTTTCAAAAGTGTATAAATAAAGCTTTTACTAACCAACATCTGTTTTTACTGACCAATTTTAATATTTATACTGACCAATTTTAATATTTATACTGACCAATTTTATTTTTATACTGTCCAATTTTAATTTTTATACTGACAAAACTAAAGTGAAATACTGACCATTTGTTTAAAATACTGACCCAAACTTATATATATACTGACCAAAAAATACTGAACATTTATTTCAAAAAATACTGACCCATTCATCAAAAATACTGACCAAAAAATTTGTACTCTCTCTCTCTCTCTCTCTCTCTCTCTCTCTCTCTCTCTCTCTCTCTCTCTCTCTCTCTCTCTCTCTCTCTCTCTCTCTCTCTCTCTCTCTCTCTCTCTCTCTCTCTCTCTCTCTCTCTCTCTCTCTCTCTCTCTCTCTCTCTCTCTCTCTCTCTCTCTCTCTCTCTCTCTCTCTATATATATATATATATATATATATATTAGGGCTGTCCAAAAAAAATTTTTTTTTCAGATTTGATTGCATAGTTGTTTATTTTGTGCCATTTGACATAGTAATTAACTGTGCAAAAAATCTTTCCAATCAGATAATGTTTAGGGGGTGCTCAATGACCATAAAGTTTTACGAAAAATGTGAAAAACATGGAAAAAGTAACAAAGTTCCACAAATTTCTAAAACCCGGTTAATTAGATTTTTCAGATTTGATCAGTTTTAATTATCTCTAAATATTAAATTCTGAATACAAATTACAATCCACATCCACTTTAGACTGGTTTATTAGCAGAGAAATTAATGAAATAGAATACTGCAATACGACTAAAGTTCTGCGGTTTTTGTTATATCAGAATTTTTCCAAAATAAAACACTAGGATTTTTGACTCTTTGTCATTGATTAAAATACGAATTATAAACAAAAAAACATATGAGCAATTAACATTTAATTATCGTAATGTTATAGTTCGTGCAATGTTAATGCTAGCGAGGACTATAACTCTTCAGAGTACACTTTCTGGCATCTGGCACTCGCTTTCTGTGATCCTCAACCACCTGAATTAACCTCTGCATTTCAGATTCATTCCTTGTAATCGATTCATTAAACATCGACATTAAAGCCACAGATCGTTCGGCAGCATCATTTACTACTTTCAATGAATATACTAAATTTTTTCCTTCTTGGTATTCTGGGGAATCATTCCAGGTAGCTGGATCGTTGTTGAACAGAAAATCAATATCAACCTTCATTGACCGCAACGCACTTGCTGAAACTGATGTCACCAGCATGTCCAGAGATTTCTTCTCTAGACTTTCAATGTTCTTTAATTTGATCAACCTTTCAGACCAGTTCTCACCGTGAAATTTCATGTTGGAAATCATTTTTCGCTTCTCTTCCGTTTGAAGTTTGTTTGAAAACAAAGCTAGTGGGACCAATTCTGGTGAAAGGTACCACAAATGGTTTTGAAAGTTCTTGACTGCTGCTTCGGAAATCGTTTTATTCACAACTGCAAACTGCTTAAGTTGCTGAAACAGAAACAAGTCATTAACTGGAGCATCGCTGGCATTTGTGCATGATATCCAAGATTTTACATAAACCAGACTAGCAAATAAGCAAAATTCACAGAGATTTTTTTCCTCTTTTGTGGTCAACTTGAACTCTTCACGAAATAAATAAATCTTAAAACAATGAATAACCTTGGCCATCCAGCGAGCCATGTGATAAGCATCAGGGATCTTGAAATGATAATTTTTCTCTTCTTGATCAGGCAGTTTTCCAAGTATTAACAGACAGAGATCCATGATTTCTTTGTAGTCATCCCTTGGCATTTTAACATGCAGGTTTTCTTTGAGGAATGCAATCACTTCATTTTGTAGTTCTTGCACCAGGGGTATTTTCATTCGAATGTCATCCAGAGGTTTAAAATTTCCTTGATTAACTTTGGGCCAATATTGCTGAAATCTCTGGAAAAGAGGTATGTTGGGACCAGATGATGGTCCAAATAGTGATCCAAACACTCCTGCTACTATGATCTCATGAACATGGTGTCTGCAAGCGAAATATAACAAATTTCTACCTATATGTTTCTCTAGAACTACACATGCACCATTTTTGGAGCCAGTGTTAGAGGCTGTAGTATCAAAACTCATTCCAATAACATCACCAATTATGTCCCAGAAATTAAGCAGATGAATAACTGCTTTTGCTTGGGCTTCTCCAGTTCCAGCTGATAGTTTTGCTATTCCAAGTATTTTGTCAACATTGTGACCTGTCACACCTACAGATAGCCGGTCAACATTTGCTTTAGGGGCTGCAGAATTTGTACGATCTATCATCAGTTTGCCATCCCAGTGGACGATTAATGGTGGTTTGTCCAAATCGCAGAATTCAGTTCGAACAGTGGCTTCAATATTTGATCGATGATAGGTTCGTTTTCTACGGACTGTAGAACAAGACAATGATCCATCATCGAGGTTCTGTCCACCAGCCCTTGCAATTGCTGCTGCTAGTATAGTAAATTTTGTGTCAGATAGATTAATTCTGTCTAATGTTGATGAAACATCAGGCGAGTCAAGAATTGTATCTAAGATACAATTCTTGACTCGCCTGATGTTTATTTAGAAATCATTTACAGACACAATTGTATCTAAGGCCAATTGTGTCTGTAAATGATTTCTCTCTCGATTTCTGAGAATCTGACAATCTGGATTTATTTTTTTTTATTAATTTAAATTCCTGGACTAAAGTTTTCAACTTTAAGACTACATTCGGATGAAATGCTGTCGGAATACGGGCTTTATTCCAAATAATAATCAGTTCATCAACAGTTGTTTTAAGACTTTCAGGCACTGACTTTTTGGTTGAATTAAGATGATAAAAAAATGTTTTTAAAACATCAGATGTTAAGGGAAGAACTTTATCTGGAAGATTTGGCTCTGGTTGTCCAATTAAAAAGATTTTGGTTTGAAGTCGTGTAGAGATAGCAACACGAGATGATGCTGCCATTTCAATGATAACTGAAATATTATGAGAAAATCAAAACTCAATACCATATTATACAAACTTATCATTCAGTTGTTGGTTTATGCAGCTGCAGCAATATATTATAATAATTATTACTAAAGAAATTAAATAAATATTTTCAAATTAGAAATTATTATTATCTGCACTTAATAACAAACAATACACTACCAGACTACCATGCTAGTTTTCTGTAATAGGTTACTAAGGTTAGGTACTATCAAAATATTAATACATTTGTTGTCAAACTGAAATTCCAAATAAAAATAATATTTATACTTGTAAACCTTTTTATTCTGTTTGAACAAATTCTAAATTGAGTTAAATAATAGTATTAAAATTATGAATACAAATTTTAACAAAATGATATAAACACAGTTGTTTTAAACACTAGCAGACATTTTTTAGTCTGGTGCCCTGATGACAGTTAATCTGCTGCACTTTAATTAATCTATATAGCAGGCAATCAGACAATATTTCAGTGGAAAAAATCTAACTAACCAGGTTCTAGAAATTTTTGGAACTTTGGAACTTTTTACACGTTTTTGACGTTTTTCGTAAAACTTTATGGTCATTGAGCACCCCCTAAACATTATCTGATTGGAAAGATTTTTTCCACAGTCAATTACTATGTCAAATGGCACAAAATAAACAACTATGCATTCAAATCAGAGAAAAAATTTTTTTTCCTGTGTTCACATGAACAGCCCTAATATATATATATATATATATATATATATATATATATATATATATATATATATATATATATATATATATATATATATATATATATATATATATATATATATTAGGGTGGTTCAAAAATAGGTCATGTCAAAATTTTAAAAAGAGCCCTAGCTTATGATCTGCCTTGACCCCAAAATAGTACTTAAAATTTTTTACAAAAATTTTATTGATCATCAGAAAGGTCCTCACAAAGGGCAAAAGGGTCAATTTTTGCCCCATTTTAAGAAAAACTTTACCCCGCTTGTGGGACCCTTAAACTTTAACCAATTAAAAAAAAAAATTATCCAATAACATGGTAATGAGTTATACAACTTAAGTTTAAGGGGCTCTTTTCAAAAATAATCATTCAAAGAATTTCATTTTTTCAGCAAAAAGCGGGTTTTTAGTGGGTATTTTCAAAATATCTTACATTTCAATTTTTTTTTATAATTTAATATTTGAAAACATAACTTTTTTGCTGAACAATTTTTGTTTTGAATAAAGAATAAAAAAGATTTTATATAAAATAAAAAATAAATACTTCATTTTCAAAATTAAAATATAATCTTATTATTTCATCTAACATACTTATATGTAAACATTTAATTTTAGACTAACATAAAATATTAACAATTTATATGATGCCACCCAAAAAGAAAATTGAAAAAGTTGATGATACTTTTTTAGTGGGAAAAATAAATTGTACTATTCCTAACAACAAATTTGCTACTACACAAGAAATTCTTCAATACTACAACTTTCTGAGAAAATCTAAACCTGAAGTTAAACTGAGTTTTATTGTAGGATGTCCAAACAAAAGCGGATCATTCTCACCAAATTGTCCTACCAGTCAGTTACATTGCTGCATAATATCTAAACTTGTAGTTCCATGGACACATGGTGGATTTGAAGTAATTACAACTCAGAAGCTAAGGTAATGATAGATCAAACTGTATAACCTTATCAAAACACTAAAATATATTTTTAAGTTTTTATAAGCATTTAATAATAATAATTTCATTTTATAGGATCAAGGTCACAAAAATGGTGCAAGACTGGATGAAGCTGAAAAGCCTAAGCAAAAGAAACAACGCTGCTGAAGTTAAAAAAAGAAAGAACTTTAAAGAAAATATGAAAAAGGTATTCTGGATCGGAGAAAACCCACTAAATATGATTGAAAAAATAAGAAAAGATAGGTTGAGAAACCAAAATGACAAAGAGGAAGACATAACTTTTCTTAAAGACAAATTAGAGGAAAGGAAAGGAAAGTTAGGGGGATTGGATAAGAGATTTCAATATTCATTAAAAAGAAAGTATAAATCTAAATGTAGTTATAATAAATTAAACAATGTATCAGATACTGATTCTGAAAATTCATTAAGTTCTTTTAATACCAATAAAAGCAATTCAAGTGATAGTGAATTTGAAATTAAGTCATATATTGATCCTACAAATTCTGTCAACCTACCAAAAGATATCTTGCATTGTACTGCTCACACAGCAGTTGGAGAGGGTTTAACTCCACATCAACATACAGCAATTCTTAGCAGTATTATTGTCAATTCTGGAGGATGCATGTCTGAGTTTGTATGCTCTAAATCTTCATCATACAGAGCAGCAGAGAATGCTGTGGTAATGGGTGCAAATGAAATCAGAGACCATATAAAAAGCATTTCTAAATCTTCAAATTCTCTGATAACAATTCATTTTGATGGAAAAATTGTGAAAGAACTTACTGAAGGAAAACAGTTTTCAAAAGATAGGTTAGCTGTTCTTGGTAGGATTAAAGGACAAACCGAGTTACTTGGAATTCCAGTCATCGACTCAGGTTCTGGACAACACCAAAAAGAAGCTATAGAAGAACTTATTTCTAACTTTGGATTAGAGGATAAAGTTCAGTGTCTTTGCTTTGATACCACTAGCGCCAACACAGGTAAAGCAAAAGAAGCTTGTAGCAGAATCATTGTGCACTTACAGCTAGTGAACGGAAACTTTCGGCTTCGGCCGAAGTTTCGGCCGAAGCCGAAACCGAAATTTCTGCGACAGCAATTTTTTACTTTTCCTGTTTCGGCCGAAATTTCGGTTCAAACCACAACCGAAATGAACCGAAACTTTTATAAGATTTTTTTTAAAGTCTAGATAACTTTTTTTAATTTAGAGTGGGATCATGACGATTTCCTAATTTTAATCGTTTGTTAGTAAATCAATTTTTAACTATAACAATTGTAGAAATTTTAATTGAAGTCACGTTACATAATTGATTCAAGTTATTATTCTCAAATCATTCTTTAAATAAGTTAACATTTAAGTTAAGTAACCAAAATCAATAATTTAATCAAAGTTTCTCAGTGCTAAATTTTACAATGGAAAATAATCGAAAGAAAAACTATTTGTGGAATCATTTTACCGTAACAGCCAGTGATTCCAAATACGCAACTTGCAATATCTGCAATTTGAAAATATCTCGTGGATCCCACAATCCAAAACTTCAATCACTTAGCGGACTTTCATCACATTTAAGAAGTCGGCATCCACAGCTTACTCTAAAAAATCTCCTAACTGAAAAAGCAATACTCACAACTACCGACAATCCTGAAAATATACCAACTTCAGATCAGCTTGAGCCTCTTACAATTAAAAAAAGAACAATACCTTTATTTGACATCAGATCAAAACGCCAGAGGACTGAAATGCTGCAATTTACAATGCCTGGCTGGGTTGACAATATCTCAAAAATTGATTCAAATTCCGAAGAAGGTCTTAAGTTTCATAGATCTATATTTGAAATGATTATCCTCGACTTACAGCCTTGGTCAATTGTGAATAATCCGGGATTTTTACGCCATCATGCACTTTTTAAACCACACTTTGACATTGGAAGTGAGAAATACTACCGAAGCATGCTCAATCCAGCCTATGAAAAGATTAAGCTTGCAACGAAAGTTATGCTTAACGAAAAAAATGCTGAAACTATCTCCATCTCTCTGGACGCTTGGTCATCCTTTCATCATAAGTACTTGGGCATGATGGCACACTTCATTTCAGACAAATGGGAGCGGATCAAATTCTGCCTGTCATGTTCCAAGTTTGATGAAAAACATACTGCTTCAAACATTTTTCAAAGACTTGAGAATGTTGTGAAAGAGTGGGAGCTAAAGGACAAGATCGCATTCTGCTTAAGAGACAATGATGCAAATATAAAAGCAGCTTTCAAAGAACCACAGTGTGTTTACAAGTCTGCTGGGTGTCTAAATCATTCACTTCAACTAGTGATTAAAAAAGAACTTTTTTCACTCCAGAGTGCTGTAAACTTGATAGAAAAATGTCGAAAGCTTTGCACTCATGCTTCTTTTTCAAATTCCTTCTTTGCTGAGCTTTACAAACAACAAGAGGTTCAAATGAACAATTTTGACAGGCTCGGACTCAAAAATGATGTCCCAACACGCTGGAATTCAACATATTACATGCTTGAAAGAATTCTGTACTTGAAATCAGCAGTTGCTACCATGCTGCTAATCCGTCCTTCCAGCGGCATTGAGTTCACTGTACAGGATTGCAACCTGTGTGAAAAGCTGGTACACATTTTAGCGATTTTCGAAGAAGCCACCAAATTGCTCTCTGGAAAGGATGCTTGCATCAGTGCATGTATTCCAATTGTGACAACTATCCTGAAATCATTCGAAGTTCCCTCTGATGACGAAGAAGTGATTGGCATGAAAAATGCTTTAAAGAAAGCAATGGAGGCACGTTTTTTTGATTTAGAAACCATTGATCATTTTGCAATAGCAACACTTCTTGATCCCAGATACAAGCACCACTTCTTTAGATCCCAAGAAGCCTTTCAAGCTGCAAAAAAACAAGTTCTTTTGGAATTAGACAGTTCCATTTTGAGCCAAAATGAAACTACTCCTGTGATGAAAACTAAGTCTATTGAGAACACTGGGTTTTCTTCAATGATGCAAAATATAATTGCACAGTCACAAAATACAAGGTCCAAAAATCCAACTTCCAAATTAGCAAAGGAAGTTTTAAACGAGTACTTAGAAAGCCCAACATCTTCATGCTGTTTAGAGTTTTGGAAAGAGTATGAAGAAAAAACAACATTAAAAGCAAAGTTTGGTTTGGCAAAAATGGCAAAGAGATTCCTTACACCTCCACCAACATCTACCGAAGTTGAAAGGTTGTTTTCAACTGCTGGAGACATTCTTTCAAATGAAAGAAACAGACTTTTGCCAGAAAACATGGAAAAAATTTTATTCTGTAGAGAAAATATTTCAATTGTTAACTTTAATTATTAAAATGTCTTGACATATTCTACTTTTTTTTTTTGACATATTATAGTTTTTATCAAATTATGTTACATGGTGATTGCTTAGATATACGTAAAATAGTTTTTTTTGCTTTAATTCGGTGATCATAAAAGGTTCAGGGATTTTTAACATTTTTTTTCAAATTTCGGCTGTTTCGGTTTCGGCTTCGGCCGAAATTTCAATTTCGGCTTCGGCTACGGCTTTACTGAACCGAAATTTCGGTACTTTCGGTTTCGGCTCAAATTTCGGTTTCGGTCGATCACTACTTACAGCGCCCTATGTTATTAACTGCATGTCAACACCATATTTTTGAGCGCCATGTTACCCATTTTTGGGAGCTTTATCCAAGTAGTCATACTTCAGGACCAGAAGATAAATTATTTAAACTTCTTAAGAACCATTGGAATGATCTAGATACTGAAAATCAAGATTTAAAAAGATTATCAACTCCTGTTGATTCCTGGATTAATGAACAAAGGCTGAGTGCTATTCAATTTTTCAGATATATAATTAGCACTAAAGTTTTTAAGAAGGTGAGTAATAATAGCTTTATACAGTGGTTTTCATAAATTTAGACGCATTCATATTTGAGAATTTAAATTTTTAGTTTTTTAACAATAAAACAATAACGAAAAAAGATTTCGGTTTAGTTTTTATTCTATTTATTAGATATATACATACAGAATACAAAATTTAAAAAAATTTACAAAAAAAAATACAAACACTAAGTAATACTTAGGTACAACTACATGGTATTAAAAAATAAGACAAAAAAAATTTTTCATAAATTTAGACGCACGATACATTAGGAGGCGTAATTTATGAACCAATCACTATTTTGTGTATCCGCCTTTTGCTTTAATACAACTAAGAACTCTTCTAGGCATAGACTCAACAAGATTTTTGCACATCGCTTCTGGGACCCTATACCAGGTCTCCTTAAGGATGTCCTTCAGCTTGCCAATGTGGAAATTTGAACCTTTGCCAATTCACGGTCAATCCAAGCCCAAATGTTTTCAATTGGGTTCAAATCAGGTGAGTATGGAGGCCACGGTGTTGTCTTGATATTATTATCGTTGAACCACTTCTTTGTATAGTATGCAGTATGTGCAGTAGCGCCATCTTGTTGAAGTTTCCATGGTTTATCATTGAGCATAAACAGGTCAATTGGTGGAGTTTGTTTTCCAGTACTTCTACGTATATTATGGAGTTGATTCTTCCGGTGTATGTTTGGCACATACCAACACCTTTGTAATTGAAGCATGACCAGATTCCTATTATATGGATGTTTATTGTATGTTTATGTTTATTATATGGACGCAATAGCGGTTTCTTTAAAGCAGAGTAGACTCCAATCTTGTATTTGATAAGTATTCGACGGACTGTGCTTTTAGAAATAGATGTATTTCGTGTTGTATTGAATTCTATGTTCAATTCTTTGTAACTAATTCTTGGATTAGCTCTGACAGCTCTAAAAAGGGCACTATCATCCTTTCTGGTGGTTGACAAGGGTCTACCTGGCCTCGTTTTCTCGCTAGCACCACCAGTGTGAAGAAAGGTTTGCTTCGTTGTCCGAACGCATTTCTCAGAGACTCCAATTAACCTGGCGATTTCTCTATTTTTTTTGGTTCCTTCTTTGATGTGAGCAATAATTTGCCATCTTTCAGCTTGAGTGATACGTCTTTTGCCCATTTTTCGCGCCTTTTTAGTGCAAAACTAACTTAACTTTTGTTTATTTATTAAATAATGATTAACTAATTCCAGGTAAGTTATATTTATATAAGGTTTTTTTGACAAAATCAATTAATTTAGGCCTATTAATTAGAAATATGGGAAAAAAAACTACTAATTAACTATCAACTAACAAGGTATAAGACTTTTTTGATTGTGCGTCTAAATTTATGAATAAAATAAAATCAAGCTTATCAATTAACTTTTTTGTGTTAATTTGTATAAAATGAGTAATAAACATCCTGTAAAAAAAATTAAGGTACTTTATAATAGTTTCACTTCCTCTACTAATTTATATATCAAACATAGCGGTAGCACTTTTATTTTATTTTTATTTTAAGCATTTTCTTACATATATGTAAAAAAAATTGAGTGCATTTAAATTTATGAAAACCACTGTAAACTAATTTAAAATCTAATTATTTCTTCTTATTTCCAAAAAATAGTATAGTAAAGTGGTACTTCACATATAATTTTCCAGTTTTACAAATTTGTAGTAAGTAATTTAAGTTATAAGTTAGGAAAAAAAATTTGTTTAGGATGGAAAGTTTCGTAAAGATTATCAAGAATTGGCTGAACTTACATTGATGGTACTGTCACACACTGACAGGTTTAAACTTCACAATCCTGGAGCTGTTCATCATGCCAGATTCATGGGTAAAAGTTTATTTTACCTAAAACTGCTTCTACTTATCGAAAAAATCCCTGAAATCAATGAAGAGAGCAAGGATGAAATCACTGAAATGACAAAGTTTCTTTCCATTTTTTACACTGAATGGTTTCTTAGAGCGGAGCTAAATTCAGCTGCTCCAAGGCAGGTACACGGTCTGAATAATTGTTTTAAAATAAAGATATAATTTTGAACAAATACAAAAAGTAGGTATATTATTTATTTTTAAATTAAACATTGAAAAATCTAACCCTTAACTATTAGGATATGAAAGCATACTGGCAGATGAAAAGGTTTGAGGAATTGAATAAAGCTGGAGATCAAGCTGTTTCTGAATCCATTATGCGACATACTTGGTACCTTGACCCATATTTAGTCATTATAGCAATTGCAGATCAGAAATGTAAAGAACGTAGCAACATGGCTAAGAGACTATTTGGTCTAAAACGACCCTCTATAGAGGAGTATTCCTTAGAAAGACAGGTGTTGGATAAAGACGTTCTGAAGAACTTAAACTTTTCACAGGATGAGCCTCCCAGTTTAGTTCCACTAGTTACAGAGAAGTCCTGGCTTATATTTGACATGCTTGGTCATGGAAAAGCTGAGGTTCAATGGATGAAGCTTCCTGCAGAGTATTGGATTTTAAATGATTTCTATCAAGAATTTGAAACAGCCATCATGAATCTTGATGTTGTGAATGATTGTTCAGAAAGAACAGTCAAATTAGTTCAACAACTTGTTAATAAAGCACATTCAGAAGAGAAAAGGCAAGATACGTTTCTTTTTTCTCATGTGTACAAGCGAAATTGAAATGGTGGAAAAAAGTTGGATCATGCCAAAGCTGCACTCAATAGTATTATTTAATATCTACTTTTTGATCCATTTTATTTTTGAAACACTTGTAAATGTTTGGTTTTTGTTTTGTATTGGTAAAGTTTTTTTTTTATTGTATTCAAATAAATACTTATTTTTTTAAAAAAAATATTTTATGTTTTAATGATTTTCAATGTTTTATCATTCTTCTGAAAGTTACTTAAAAAAATATTTATGAAAAGAGCCCCTTAAAGTTAAGTTGTATAACTCATTACCATGTTATTGGATAATTTTTTTAAAAAATTGGTTAAAATGTAAGGGTCCCACAAGCGGGGTAAAGTTTTTCTTAAAACGGGGCAAAAATTGACCCTTTTGCCCTTTGTGGGGACCTTTCTGATGATCAATAAAATTTTTGTAAAAAATTTTAAGTACTATTTTGGGGTCAAGGCAGATCATAAGCTAGGGCTCTTTTCAAATTTTTGACATGACCTATTTTTGAACAACCCTAATATATATATATATATATATATATATATATATATATATATATATATATATATATATATATATATATATATATATATATATATATATATATATATATATATATATATATATATATATATTAGGGTGTCCCATTTTCAGGGTCATATTTTATTTTGACTGCTCCTAGCATTTTTCTGCTGCATATATGTGAGAAAATGAAATCTGTAAAGTTTTAGAGCTTTAACTTTATTTTTGTGACTACACAAGCCACATTAAGTTTCAAAAATCATGATTTTTGGGTGAAAAAAGCCTATTTTTACAGTGCTTGTGTAGTCACAGTTTGAAAGGTACAGGCTAATCTTATGTTGAACCATGTTCTGAAAACCCTAATTAGTTAGAAAGAAATTAAGAGCAGTTTGAATAAAACAGTGCAAGTGCCTGTACCTTTCAAACTGTGACTACACAAGCACTGTAAAAATAGGCTTTTTTCACCCAAAAATCATGATTTTTGAAACTTAATGTGGCTTGTGTAGTCACAAAAATAAAGCTGGAGCTCTAAAACTTTACAGATCTCATTTTCTCACATATATGCAGCAGAAAAATACTAGGAGCAGTCAAAATAAAATATGACCCTGAAAACGGGATACCCTAATATATATAAATAAAAATTAAATTAAGATATAAACTGCATTTTTAGCATAATGTTGTCTTTGCTTTTAGTAAGTAAATAAAAGCAGTAAGTTTCAATAATGAAACTACCTATTATTCATTTTTAACAATCATCACCAAGGTGAAGGTGTCTATTATAAAAAATGAATTTCAACACAAAACATCACAACAATAACACATAACAATAGAATATTTACACCCTTGATCCTAAAATCCAGCGAAAATAACAAACCAAATTAAAAAATGAAAGGCAAAATTAGAAAACCAATTTAAAGTTAACTATATTTATCTTTTTACTAAACATAAAAATACATAAAAGTATATTTGCTTTTATGTTCAATATTAGTTATTCAATTACTTCAAATTTAGGACATTAAAACACCCTAGATTTAAAGATCAAGGTTGCATACTCTCTCATACACATCATGCTAAACATTAACAGACATTATTATGTGTTTCTAGAATAATTAAATAAGTCTAAATAATTAAAAAGTTTATACAACACAACCTAGCTATGAAGCAGTAACACCGCCTGGCACTAAATGCAGCCAAGTCACACCTCTGCTATAAGTACACTGCTTGGATGGCAAGGTTATCAATCTTGCTCAACATAATGCCAAGTCACACCACTTTGAAAACATGGAAACAACATAATTTAAACATATATACAACTATAAACAAATATGGTTTTATATAACACATATACACACATTTTATAACAATATTAAATGACAGATATATTTATCAAAAACTATAAAAAAAAAAAATAAAATAAAATAAAATAATAGTTATACATACAAAATGTGCTTACAACCTACAAACAGTATATCTTCAAAATGAAAATTTAAAGACAATAAATAAGAACAGTAGAAAATATAACATTATTTGTATAACACTTTTCACCTACCATACCTTAAATGAGATGTTTATTAATTTTGAAAAACAAACTATTAAATGCTCTCGTTCCTGAACATGCAACATATTGTTGACCATGAGAGAAACATAGTTTTTGAGATATACCCCAACTTTATCAAATGTTTGACCTTGACTTTTATTAACTGTCATTTAATAAGCCAATCTGACAGGAAACTCACGACGTTTCAGAACAAAAGGTAAATTAGAATTTGATGGAGCTAACAGAATTTGAGGAACAAAAACCAGTTTACTACCAGAAACATCTGTCAAAACCTCTGCATCAATATAATCATTTTGAAGAGCACAAACATTTATTCGAGTACCATTGCATAAACCAGCTTTGAGATCTAAATTTCTAAGTAGCATAATTACACAACCAATTTTCAATTTTAAACAATGAGGTGGCATACCTAAAGGAGTTAAGCTATTCAAAAACACAACAGGAAAGTCATTTCTTTCATTAAGGTCATCAGTATCAATTTGATCAGGACTGAAATAAATTTTGACCTCACCCGGCAGACATTCAAGCACTTCTTCATTGATTGATAATGAACCAACATTAGTTTGTGTTAAAATCATGCGTTTAGAATAATCATTTTGATCAGCATCTCCTAAAATCTTTTCAACAATCGAATCATTTTCTCTAATAATGCACTGATTTGGTATTTTAATGCATCCTTTAAAAGGATCCTCCTCTTTGACAGGTATTGTTCCATTCTCAAGTTTTAGTAGCCATTGGGAAAACTCACCTTCCCCATCTTGTACTCTCATATTTTCAGTTAATGCAAACTTCTGCACCAATTAACAATGCAAAGAACATTTTATACACAATTCTACAATCTCAGCTGGTTGTCCTCTTTTCACAACAGGCAGAATTTGCCTAATGTCACCACCAAAAAGAATGATTTTTCCTCAGAACAGAAAGTTGTTGTTGCAAATATCTTTTAACAACCTATCAATTGCATTTAATTTTTTACATGTTCATGTAAGACATTATACTGCTCGCTTCTCAGTTTGTTTTGGTTATTTCTGATGAAAGCAAGGCGCTGGCCTTCAATTTTAACATACGCCATCAACAGCATATTGCTGAAACAGTTTTTTGCCATAAAAGAGTGAAGAAAAAAGTTGTCTAACTGAAAGTTTATAATTGTAATACTGAGATAATGTAACATGATTTCTAACCAATGTAGCACGCTCAGGGTTGTGAACCAATTGATCATGCTAACCAGCATCACCCCTCTGAAAAAATAGAGGATAAACCATAGGATCTAAGTTAGCAGACATACCTGATATAGTTTTAAGAGGATGAACTCTTGGGTAAAAAATGTTATCAAAATACATTATTATGTATTTTTAGAATAACCTTTAATAAAAAAAGGCTTGAAAACAGCAAGACCCAAAGCAGTAGCAGTTTGACACTAAACACTATCTTGTAACCCTCTGTTAAAAGTACATCACTTGGCTGGCAAAGTTGACAAATCTTGCTCAACACGTTTACCAAGTCACAGCACTTTGAAAACTCGGAAACAACATAATATAAACACATGTACCAACTTTAAACACAATAAATGTGTTTAAATAAGTATATAAGGTTAAATATATACCTTATATACATATTTCAACACAATTTTAAAACAATTATAAACACATATTAACACATACACAAACAATAAAAAACACTTTACATTATTATAAAAACACATTGATAAAACAACTATAAGGCACTTATTTCAACATACACATACATATCAAAAAAGCATATATATGCAAACAATAAATGTGTGCAAACAAAAATTTTAAAAATGACGCAAGAAAATTTAAAAAGATTCAAAGTAAACAAAATATATATTTACAAACAATACTCTTTACCTTCTTTTTTTTTTTCATAAGAACTGCAATCCTCATAACAAAATTTAACCTTTACATACAATAACATGTGACATGCCATGTCAGTGTTGGCACAAAATTTTAATTTATTTTTCTAAACTTTCTAAAAAAGAACAAAAATAGTTAATAGCATCACAGAAATTTCAAAGTAGTAATAACCATTTTATGGAAATAGCATTAGTATAACTTTAAATAACATCCATACCCCTATTTTCCTTCTAAAAAAAAAAAATAATAAAAATAAAACTGCAAAAAGAAAAACTAAAACAAACAAAATATAAACAATTTAAAAAATTAAAATCCTTTCTACTTTAAATCCTTTCTACTTTTTCTAATAAAAATTTAAATCCTTTCTACTTTTTCTAATAAAAATTTAAATCCTTTCTACTTTATCTAATAAAAGTGTATATATAACTATTTTCTTTACTTACTTCAATTATAATATGATCTTAACGATGATTATTTATCTTAATATGATTTTTTATGTAATATATTTAAACTAAATTAAATTCCAAAAGGAAAAAAGTTTCAGCTCACTTAAAAGATCTTTCTCCAGTGACAGCGTGCATATGAAAAACATGGTCTTTCAAAGCCTAGTAACTTATTCAAAGCCTAGTAACTAATGACAAAACGACGTTAAGCATTTCTGTAGGAATTATATTATAAATAATATATATAATAATAATAATAATAATAATAATAATAATAATAATAATAATAGTAATATTGACAATGATAAGAATAACAATTAGAGTAATAATAGTAACAATGATAACAATGGGAATAATAGTAGTAATTATAGTAATAATAATAATGAAAATGATAATTTTAAGAATATAATATAATGGTGATAACAACAATAAGAAAAACGATAATAAAAAATCTAATGGGCTTATTTGCTGTTAATATCAGATCAATACAAAGTGTTAAAAAAATTTACAAACCATCCCTAAATGGCTAAAAAATGGGACTTTTCAGTCCAGTGGACTATATATTTTTAGATGTAACTTATTTCTTAAATGTAACAAGCTGCTTACATTTTGCCCATTTGTTGCAGACAACTTCAGCTAATCAGAAAACTAACATGTAAGGACTTGTTGATGAATAGAAAAATACTACAGTTAATTTCATTTTGCCTTTTCTTAGCATTTTCAGAAATATTGCACAGTTGAGGAGGCTATAGTTTTTTTCTAACATGATGCAAGCTAATGAAAATCACTTTTTTAAAGACAGAAATATCCAGAAAATAGTTCGAGAAAAAATGAGCCATTTGTTGAAAGTTAGAAAAAAGTTATAAGCCCTTAAAGTTTTCTATTTTTACCATTCCAAAAACCGAGGGGGGCTACCTGAGTGTGTTTATAAGGCTATAATTACTAAACCGTTGCACTTGAAAACTCTGAAATTGCACATATAACCTATTTACATAATGTAGCTAATGATATGTAAAAATCAGGAAAATCAGAGATGGTGCCCTACAAACTTTTCTTGAAATTGGTTGAAGTGAAATGATCTGACCCTTCAGATAAACTCAGATAAACTTTTTTAAATTTTGTAATAATAAAAACTAATTTATGCTCAATTTTTTAGAATTTCTCTTTTTAAAAAATCTATACAAACAATAACATCTAAGTTAAATCTAGGAAAAACCTCAGTAAGCATGAAGTGATAAGCCAACACCCTTAAATGACTCAGATTATCTCCTAAGTTGAAATACCTAATAAGAGATATGGATCTTTCAAAAAACTAGACAAAAGTTTTAGGTTTAAGATTTCAACAGTGGACTCTCTTAGCAAATTATGTTCATACAAGCCATTTTCAATAAAATGACCTTCATAAAAATCTAATTTCCTTCTTTGACCAAGAAGATGATATTGCTAATTGTAGCAGCATATGTGGTTAACTGGAGGTAGTTTGTTAGTGCCTCAAGAACGTGCTAAATAATGGTTACCATCAGTTGCAGTAGCTTAACCAGTTGCACTGATAGTCATGAAACTTGAAAGAGCTCTTAAATGCGTTATCAATTATCCATTTGTTCACATCTGAAAGTGTTTGCTATATTAATTGGTCTTCAAGGTAGATTTACTAAATATTATTTTTTCCTATATGAATGGGAAAGTTGTGCAAAAGAAATGTACTGTATCAAAAGACACTGTTCACTACACTGCCAAATTCACTTTCTACACTCTTATCTGAATTTCTTTCCACTAAATTAAGAAGCGGTGAGATGTTAAAAACTAATTGGAAAAAAAAGTGTATTTTGTGAATGTGTTTTTTTTCTCTTAATAACTTAATGTAAAACAGTGCTGCAGCTCAGATGAGGGTATAGAATCTTAGGCATCATCCCATCCTATCTTTCTGAAACAAAACTAGTTCTTTATCTCCATTACAAATAACTACTTAGTTATCAAAAAACTTTAAACAAACATTTTTATTAACTTAGATAAATTGGTTGTTGGTTAGTAAAATAGGTTCCACAAACGGAAAAAATGTTATCTTAATCAACTGAATACAACTTTAATGTAATAGCAACAGCGACATATAGTCCAATACACATTAATACACTACAAACTTTCAAATTTTTAAAAATAAACTTGTTAGAAGTAAACAAGCAAAATGATAATCTACATGCAAAGAGTAAATATTAAAATCAAGTAAAGTCTGTCTTGAAGCATTGTTACTATCACAAGAACATACATGCTTGCTTTATTTTCTGTAATAGTAAAACATTTATGACTTTAGGAAACCTATAAATGTTACCCAAATAAACTAAAATATTTCGGGTAGTATTAGAGTAAATAGACTCTAAGAAAAAAAACAAAAAACAATGATCTTTCATCCAATATCTTCAAATCATTTTCACTATATCTTGGGGAAAAGAATTGTCCATTTCTTTTAGCTTTTCTCCTTTTCATTTTTGTAGTTTTAACTAATGAAACCAAAGTAAAACCAAAAATCTTACACTTACCCATAAACCATAAATTTTCAATAGGTCTGACTATAGGGCACATTTTTAAAGGAATACCAATTTAACATGCTTGGATTGTCTGGTAAAGGTACTGAATTTATGTTATTGAAAGGTGAAACACATTTTTAAAAATGCAATAAATCTACTTGGTATATACTCTACCAAGCATTTTGATTTTGTATTTGCTCTTGGGAATGGGAGTAAATTACTCTAAAAGGACACAAATGATGAGCCAATTACTTAAGAAACAAACACAAAAAGTACTTAGGAACCAAACAACAAAGCATCTTACCAGTTATGTTTGGCTATGAAGAAGCATGTAAAACCTTTAAACTATTTTTTAAAAGCTAATTCAATTAGATATCAACTTGAGTAAAAAATTTGTTTGTGCAACTGTTCATTTACAGTTTAGATCTTAAATTTATAACTACATCAAATATTGAGAAATAAAAGCAAAAAAAAGAAAGAGGCATTAAATATGATAAGCTGAAGAATTGTTTTACATGTACAAGTAATTTGAAAATTTGATGGTAAAGAAAACCTTTAGCAATTTTTTTTTGGTTATGATTGAGAATTACTTTTTTAGGTTAGAACTATTTTGTTCTCCAACTTTAAACATTGCGAGAAAATCAGTTGATAATTTTAGCAAGTAGTAATTACTACTAATATAATAACTAATTCTTTAAATAATTTGTTTTTAAAAACAATTCAATTAAATCATTTAGAAAAAAATAAAATAAAATAAAGTGTGTTTTATAAAGTGTAAAATAAAGTATGTTTTAAAAGTAATCATTGTTTATAGTATATTCACTAATTAAAATCTAAACTTTATTTGGCACGATTTTTTACTTATTAGAATAAATATAAATTTTTCCATTTTTTGATGTTAGAAATCTTCATGTTGTAGTGGACTTCATTCTCTTTATTTTTGGTAAATGCATTTTGATTTAATCAAAAATTCTTTTATTTTTGGCATATTGCTAAACTCATTAGTACTAAAACTCATTAGCAAAAACATGGCTTCAGGAAAAGCAAAGTTTCACTTTTGCTTTAGCTGCAAAAGCTAAAGGATGCCTAAAGATTCTCTTTCATTCATAAATAAAATGTAATATCGCTAATTAATAAAATGGAAAAAGAGGAGTTAGCCACATATTTAAAGATACTCCACTTAAAATGGCAGAGAAAAGCGAGCTTTACTCATTTTATTGCTATTTCTGGGAAATGCTGTAAATTTTACTACAATTCCTATAGTAAGCAAGTGTACTAAGTTAGAATAAAAGAATTGCATAAAAATAAATTTTTAGTATGCACTAGAATTAAAATTCAAGAAAATAACAAAGAAAATGTACAGATAAAAAAATACTCATGCATTTGCACTACTCAAGAAGTAGAATAAATATGCAATATTGAAGGAAGAATTAGCTGTGGATAAGCACAACATTAACTGAATTATATATTTTGAAGTAATAATCAGCTCAACTTAATTTCTTTAAAGAAGTAACTAATTTGAAATGGAAGAAAATAAATGTACAGAGTATTGTAATAATGTTGCAAAGAGAATAGGATTAACAAGCTTTTTATTACAACAACTTGAACTATTTTCAATTAAGTATAGACTGAAAAACAAAATCAAAAGCAACAAATGTAATTTCAAAACTGACTCACTGGAAAAAAATTTGTGTAAGTTATAATTTCTTTTGAGTTCCAAAGTTTTTGTAAGCCATGAGAAAATTAGCACATTCAGCACTTGATTAAAAACATTACTTATTTGATGAACTACCTGAAAAATAAGAAATTAAAATTTTGATACAAAAATAATTCAAACCCTAATTTATAATAAAAGCAAATTTTTTATGAGTAACTACTTGCATACCAAACCATAGTGAAACAGACTTTTTGTAATGAACTATGAGAGAAAAAAAATAGTCAACAAAAATCACCTGAAAACAGGAATCAGATGATGAACTAGCTGTCACCAAAAATAACAATAAAAATACACAAAATGTAACAAAAAAATAAAAACAATAACAAAAATAAAAGGAGTAATGAGGATAACAAAATTTATAAAACAAATGATAATAATAAAACAATAAAAAACAAATATAAAATGAGTAATAAAAAAAAAATTGAAAAAAAAAAAAAAAAAAGATAATAAGGATAGTAACACTAATAATAAGAATAATAATGATAATAAAGAAAAAAAAAAAAAAAAAAGATAATAAGGATAGTAACACTAATAATAAGAATAATAATGATAATAAAAAAATAGAAAATAACAAAATGAATAATAACAAAAATAATGATAAAAATATAAATAGTAATAGTAATAATGAAAATAAGGAAATCAAAAATAACAGGAATCAAGATAACGAAAATAATGATAATATATAAAACAACAACCATAACAATAATAATCATAATAACCATAAAAAGAAAAATAACAATTAAAATATACAAATACTCTTTTGGGCCCAATGATAACATAAAACGCTAAATGCAATTATTTTTAAAAAGGACAAAAACTTTATAAGAGAATGTTTACTTTTATTTCTTTTTTTTTAAAAAGTAATTCACTGACTTATTTCTGTTTCAAACAAAAACACATGAATTGCTTTATAAGATGAAAAAAGTGCACATAAATATTATTTGATAAAAATTATAAGCAAATTTGTCTTAAGATAAATATTATTTACATGCTAAGCTTTTTTTTTTTTTTTTTTTTAAAAAAAAAAATGACCACATGATGCATCATATAATGCACATCATCTGATACCTCATTCACTCATTATAATTATAAAAACTTTTCATTAAAAAATTATCAATAAATCAAAATATAAAATTAAACTATTAAATTATAGCATATTATTATTAAAATAATATATTATTATTTAAGAATGTTAAGCAATAACAATAAAATAGATTTTTTTATGGTAGTAATAATTATGATGAAAAATAACCAAACTTAAAAAAAAAAAATTTAAAAAAAAAAGCAAGCTCAATTTAAAAATGTTAGCAGAATAACTTTAAAATGTCCATTAGCAAGAACTATCTGTTGGAACTTTTAATCCACCACAATCCAAACAAAAAAACAAAACAACAACACCAACAACAACAACTATATTTAAAGATAATTAATAATTACAACATTGAATAACAAAAAATCATTCTAAAACACAAAAACAAAAAATAACAACAACACTAATCCAAAAAATTTAAGAAGTTTAACAAAAGCAACAAACAATAAAAGTAATAATCAATTATAAAAATGATAAGTGTCAAGAGGAATTTAATAACATAACCACATTAACTTAAAAGTATAGCAAAGAAATAAAACAAGAACAATAATTAAAAATATTACAAAGTAAAATAAGAACCTTAACTAACACCAATAGCAACTAAAGCTCTGTAACAACAAAAAAAAGCATAGTAACTGTATATGTGAAAAAAAACAAAAAAAAAAAAAAACAAAAAAAAAAAAAAACAAAAAAAGAAATTTTAAAAGCTGAAACAGATGAAAAAAGTACAGAAGAACAAGTAAAAATAACAAAAAAAAAAAATGTTTAAAGCTTGATAAAACTATTAACAACTATAAGTAATAAATACTAAAAATAAAAAAACTTTAAGATATAACAATAATGACGATATTAAAAAAATGTCAGAATGTTGAGGATCTTGCGTCCATAGAATAAAAATAAATGTATCCTTCTGCCCTTATATCTCTTGATGATGAAAAATATGCAAAATGAGCATATAACTATGTTAGATGTATAAATTTTATCTCCAATTATTTTTTTGTCCCATAACTAAAATATATTGCAATATTACTTGTTTTTTATTGTCCATTTTCAAGGAACTTAAAAGTCAAGTACCTTATCAAACTTAGACCAGGTGTCAACAGTTATCATTGGATTGACTGTTAAAACAGAAACATTACCCTTAACTCGATTATGAAAAGTTTCAAAGCTAAGATTTTTATAAACTCATCATATAATGTAATTCTAATGCCACTTAAAGATACAATGGTAGTTGTTTGAGTTAGACCAGCAGTTGGAATTTGAGATTAGGGTACTCCCAGCCAAACAGATGAAGCATTTTTTTGATCTACATTTTCCTCCAGGTACTGTAAATGTTTCAAAACTTGGAGGCCAGTGTAACTCACAGATAACAGTATTACTAGTAACAACTAAATTAGAGATTGGAATGGCTTTTATCCATCTTTCACGCTAAACATTATCACTTGGAAATTGATTCACTGATACTTTACTAGCTTTCCTCAATATATATATATATATATATATATATATATATATATATATATATATATATATATATATTGATTGGTTATGTATTATATCAAAATAATACAAAGCTCTTGTGCGTAAAAGAGTGCTCAATATTATAATAATAGAGCAATATATATATATCTGTTATTTAAATGGAGAAAAACAACATTTTAATAGTACTTAAAGTTTCGTGCCTTACGGCAATCGTCAGCTATTAATATTCAAAGCTATCACACCTATAATAAAGTGGAGAATTGTAAAGCAATGCAAACCTTCCAACCCTGAAACCAAGACCTGTAACCTTTGCCTTCACGAGAAGTTTGAAATTTTATCGTATAAAGAAAACAACCATTAATAGCTGACGATTGCCGTAAGGCACGAAACTTTAAGTACTATTAAAATGTTGTTTTTCTCCATTTAAATAACAGATTATATATATATATATATATATATATATATATATATATATATATATATATATATATATATATAAGAATATATATATATATAAGAATATATATATATATATATATATATATATATATATTCATTTTGATAAATATTGTGACAAGCATATGCACAACATTTTTTCGGCACGATATAAAAACTTTATCTGAAATTAAAAAATATATATTATTTGCTTTAAATGAATTCTAAAACTCCACGTTTAAATTATGCAAGCTTGTTTTCATTACATCATGTAAGAATAATTCACAGTATATCAAAAACAAAAATTGCATTTTCTCTTTTAAAGACAAGTCTCAAACAAATAAATTCTGCAACCGTAAAAAAATAGGCCTGCACAAAAAATTCCGGTTGCACGACGAGTAGGCCTGTAGTAAGAGGGGTTACGGGGAGCGAGAGGGGTAGAGAGATGGTAAAATTTGTGTAAGATAAAACCCCTCCCCTTTGGTCACGTGAATGTCAAAAATTCCTAGGTTTGTGCGGATCCAGCGTGCATAGAATGAAATTGGTACATTCACGTGGGCCGTTTCTTGGTGTATAATTGGTTAAGGCAAACAATTAGCTTAGAAGTTCGCCTCTGCCACAAATATCCATTCTCCCACAAGAGGTCTGCCTTAATGAGCTACTTATGGGAAATACATACGTCATCAGGCTTTGAAAATAGACATAAAAAGGGCATCTGTGATACAAGTTCCAAAATCTGCAAATACCAGGAGTAAACTGAGAAAGTTTTAGTTTTGATTCTTTGAGTTTTTGTTTGGCTGTTTTACAGAGTTGCTTTAGCTAGCTTAAATGACCGGGGTACAAAATCTGTCTTAGACGTGGTAGTATTTCTTTACAATGTTTATGTTGTTTATGGTTTATCGATTTTCTCACGGTGTTTGTGTTTACTTGATGAAAATGATTCGGTAATGCTGTGTAGCCTATTTAATAAAAGAGAATTTTTAAAAGTAATAATTAAGGATGCCTTCAGCAAGTCTAGAGCTTTCACCATTTTCTTCCTCCCCGGCATTTAGACATAATAGTTTTTTTTAAGTTTTTTTTTTTTTTTTTTTTTTTTGTCATGTTTTCTATGTTTCTATGTTGTCTTTCTGTTCCGTTTTTCAGGCAGGGTTTTTGTTGTTGTTGCTAATGTTAGTTAAGATTTCTAATATATTTTGCAATATTTGTAATTATTGTTGTTGTTTATAATCTATGTTATACTTTAAAGTTAATGTGGTTGTATCATTAAATTCCTTTGATCACATTTCATTTTTGTAATTGATTATTATATTTTATTGTTACACTTTCCTTACACTTTTTAAATTCTTTGTATTAAAGTTGTTATTAGTTGTTTTTATTGTGTTTTAGAATACTTTTATGTTATTCAATGTTGTAATCATTGATTATCTTTAAACAGTTGTTGCTCCTTTTTTGTTTTTCTTAATATACGTTTGAATTTTTCTTACTTACTAAAAGTGCTCTTGTATTTTTGAAGATGCTGTAAAGATTTCCACGATCGAAAAAGTTATTATTTCATTTGGAGCATTAGTTCAGCTAAAGAATACACGACTTCAAAAAAAAAAAGTGTGAATATGAACTGTATTTGAATGCATGACGTTGAGGAGTTTAATACGAATGTGGTTTGAATTAGTAGACACTCCTGTCAAACCTATTATCTACAAATAATGAATAGTTATAATAGTAAATTTCTCTTTCAATAATATATGTATTGTGGGTGTAAACTATTTCTATTTTACATATATATAAATACATGTATATATATATATATATATATATATATATATATATATATATATATATATATATATATATATATATATATATATATATATATATATATATATATATATATATATGATACGAATAAATATGTATTTTACTATTATCACCCAAATATATGACAGTATAGCTACATGTTTTAATCTTATAAAAATCAAAACAAACAGTTCGTATAATATAATCCAATGAAAGTACCATAATTAGCTTGATAGTATTGAAGGGCAGTTAATAAATAAGTTTTTTATTAAATTTCTTTCCCTAAAATTGAGCTGGTCATAGTTAAAAAATATTATCATAAATAAAATCCGTTAACTTAAGAATTGACAGAGAAGCACAAAGGAAGAATAAAATAGACATCCATAAGATATCTTAAAAAACCGAACAACAGTCTCAAGTTTTAAAGGACTAAAGAGAGGGTTTTATCGCCAAAAGAGAGTAAATCATAAAAATCTAACACAATTAACAGTGGACGCATAAATTAAATACGAAAGAAAGAAGTAAAAAAACAAACACAAAATCGAAAAACGAAATTCCATACAAAACGTCGAAATTTGGGCCAAATGTGGCCAAATTCGAGGCTTTCACCGACTCCTCTTGCATCCCTTGGCCCTATTTTGTTGTATCCTGTCAGTCTGAGCACGAAAATGACAAAGACAATCAACAGAGAGGCTGGCAAGTACCGGATTTGGCGACAAAACCCCGTTTTTGGCTCAATTTCCATACAAAACGTCGAAATTTGGGCCAAATGTGGCAATATTCGAGGCTTTCACCAACTCCCATTGGATCCCTTGGCCCTATTTTGTTGTATCCTGTCAGGCTGAGCACGAAAATGACAAAGACAATCAACAGAGAGGCTGGCAAGTACCGGATTTGGCGACAAAACCCCGTTTTTGGCTCAATTTCCATACAAAACGTCGAAATTTGGGCCAAATGTGGCCAAATTCGAGGCTTTCACCGACTCCCATTGGATCCCTTGGCCATATTTTGTTGTATCCTGTCAGGCTGAGCAAAAAAATGGCCAAGGGCATCAAGCAATTCAGTGGTAAGTACCGATTTTTGCGACAAATGCACAGAAATGCTTAGAATTTGCTTGTAATGTCAATTCTGTGATTATTTCGTCAAATTGGAGCCTTTCACCGAGATTTCTTGGAGCCTTTGGACATATTCTGTTGTAACCTATCAGGCTGAGCACGAAAATGACAAAGACAATCAACAGAGAGGCTGGCAAGTACCGGATTTGGCGACAAAACCCCGTTTTTGGCTCAATTTCCATACAAAACGTCGAAATTTGGGCCAAATGTGGCCAAATTCGAGGCTTTCACCGACTCCCATTGGATCCCTTGGCCATATTTTGTTGTATCCTGTCAGGCTGAGCAAAAAAATGGCCAAGGGCATCAAGCAATTCAGTGGTAAGTACCGATTTTTGCGACAAATGCACAGAAATGCTTAGAATTTGCTTGTAATGTCAATTCTGTGATTATTTCGTCAAATTGGAGCCTTTCACCGAGATTTCTTGGAGCCTTTGGACATATTCTGTTGTAACCTATCAGGCTGAGCACGAAAATGACAAAGACAATCAACAGAGAGGCTGGCAAGTACCGGATTTGGCGACAAAACCCCGTTTTTGGCTCAATTTCCATACAAAACGTCGAAATTTGGGCCAAATGTGGCCAAATTCGAGGCTTTCACCGACTCCCATTGGATCCCTTGGCCATATTTTGTTGTATCCTGTCAGGCTGAGCAAAAAAATGGCCAAGGGCATCAAGCAATTCAGTGGTAAGTACCGATTTTTGCGACAAATGCACAGAAATGCTTAGAATTTGCTTGTAATGTCAATTCTGTGATTATTTCGTCAAATTGGAGCCTTTCACCGAGATTTCTTGCATCCCTTGGCCCTATTTTGTTGTATCCTGTCAGGCTGAGCACGAAAATGACAAAGACAATCAACAGAGAGACTGGCAAGTACCGGATTTGGCGACAAAACCCCGTTTTTGGCTCAATTTCCATACAAAACGTCGAAATTTGGGCCAAATGTGGCCAAATTCGAGACTTTCACCGACTCCTCTTGCATCCCTTGGCCCTATTTTGTTGTATCCTGTCAGGCTGAGCACGAAAATGACAAAGACAATCAACAGAGAGGCTGGCAAGTACCGGATTTGGCGACAAAACCCCGTTTTTGGCTCAATTTCCATACAAAACGTCGAAATTTGGGCCAAATGTGGCCAAATTCGAGACTTTCACCGACTCCTCTTGCATCCCTTGGCCCTATTTTGTTGTATCCTGTCAGGCTGAGCACGAAAATGACAAAGACAATCAACAGAGAGGCTGGCAAGTACCGGATTTGGCGACAAAACCCCGTTTTTGGCTCAATTTCCATACAAAACGTCGAAATTTGGGCCAAATGTGGCCAAATTCGAGGCTTTCACCGACTCCCATTGGATCCCTTGGCCATATTTTGTTGTATCCTGTCAGGCTGAGCAAAAAAATGGCCAAGGGCATCAAGCAATTCAGTGGTAAGTACCGATTTTTGCGACAAATGCACAGAAATGCTTAGAATTTGCTTGTAATGTCAATTCTGTGATTATTTCGTCAAATTGGAGCCTTTCACCGAGATTTCTTGGAGCCTTTGGACATATTCTGTTGTAACCTATCAGGCTGAGCACGAAAATGACAAAGACAATCAACAGAGAGGCTGGCAAGTACCGGATTTGGCGACAAAACCCCGTTTTTGGCTCAATTTCCATACAAAACGTCGAAATTTGGGCCAAATGTGGCCAAATTCGAGACTTTCACCGACTCCTCTTGCATCCCTTGGCCCTATTTTGTTGTATCCTTTCAGGCTGAGCACGAAAATGACAAAGACAATCAACAGAGAGGCTGGCAAGTACCGGATTTGGCGACAAAACCCCGTTTTTGGCTCAATTTCCATACAAAACGTCGAAATTTGGGCCAAATGTGGCCAAATTCGAGGCTTTCACCGACTCCCATTGGATCCCTTGGCCATATTTTGTTGTATCCTGTCAGGCTGAGCAAAAAAATGGCCAAGGGCATCAAGCAATTCAGTGGTAAGTACCGATTTTTGCGACAAATGCACAGAAATGCTTAGAATTTGCTTGTAATGTCAATTCTGTGATTATTTCGTCAAATTGGAGCCTTTCACCGAGATTTCTTGGAGCCTTTGGACATATTCTGTTGTAACCTATCAGGCTGAGCACGAAAATGACAAAGACAATCAACAGAGAGGCTGGCAAGTACCGGATTTGGCGACAAAACCCCGTTTTTGGCTCAATTTCCATACAAAACGTCGAAATTTGGGCCAAATGTGGCCAAATTCGAGACTTTCACCGACTCCTCTTGCATCCCTTGGCCCTATTTTGTTGTATCCTGTCAGGCTGAGCACGAAAATGACAAAGACAATCAACAGAGAGGCTGGCAAGTACCGGATTTGGCGACAAAACCCCGTTTTTGGCTCAATTTCCATACAAAACGTCGAAATTTGGGCCAAATGTGGCCAAATTCGAGACTTTCACCGACTCCTCTTGCATCCCTTGGCCCTATTTTGTTGTATCCTGTCAGGCTGAGCACGAAAATGACAAAGACAATCAACAGAGAGGCTGGCAAGTACCGGATTTGGCGACAAAACCCCGTTTTTGGCTCAATTTCCATACAAAACGTCGAAATTTGGGCCAAATGTGGCCAAATTCGAGGCTTTCACCGACTCCCATTGGATCCCTTGGCCATATTTTGTTGTATCCTGTCAGGCTGAGCAAAAAAATGGCCAAGGGCATCAAGCAATTCAGTGGTAAGTACCGATTTTTGCGACAAATGCACAGAAATGCTTAGAATTTGCTTGTAATGTCAATTCTGTGATTATTTCGTCAAATTGGAGCCTTTCACCGAGATTTCTTGGAGCCTTTGGACATATTCTGTTGTAACCTATCAGGCTGAGCACGAAAATGACAAAGACAATCAACAGAGAGACTGGCAAGTACCGGATTTGGCGACAAAACCCCGTTTTTGGCTCAATTTCCATACAAAACGTCGAAATTTGGGCCAAATGTGGCCAAATTCGAGACTTTCACCGACTCCTCTTGCATCCCTTGGCCCTATTTTGTTGTATCCTGTCAGGCTGAGCACGAAAATGACAAAGACAATCAACAGAGAGGCTGGCAAGTACCGGATTTGGCGACAAAACCCCGTTTTTGGCTCAATTTCCATACAAAACGTCGAAATTTGGGCCAAATGTGGCCAAATTCGAGGCTTTCACCGACTCCCATTGGATCCCTTGGCCATATTTTATTGTATCCTGTCAGGCTGAGCAAAAAAATGGCCAAGGGCATCAAGCAATTCAGTGGTAAGTACCGATTTTTGCGACAAATGCACAGAAATGCTTAGAATTTGCTTGTAATGTCAATTCTGTGATTATTTCGTCAAATTGGAGCCTTTCACCAAGATTTCTTGCATCCCTTGGCCCTATTTTGTTGTATCCTGTCAGGCTGAGCACGAAAATGACAAAGACAATCAACAGAGAGACTGGCAAGTACCGGATTTGGCGACAAAACCCCGTTTTTGGCTCAATTTCCATACAAAACGTCGAAATTTGGGCCAAATGTGGCCAAATTCGAGACTTTCACCGACTCCTCTTGCATCCCTTGGCCCTATTTTGTTGTATCCTGTCAGGCTGAGCACGAAAATGACAAAGACAATCAACAGAGAGGCTGGCAAGTACCGGATTTGGCGACAAAACCCCGTTTTTGGCTCAATTTCCATACAAAACGTCGAAATTTGGGCCAAATGTGGCCAAATTCGAGACGTTCACCGACTCCTCTTGCATCCCTTGGCCCTATTTTGTTGTATCCTGTCAGGCTGAGCACGAAAATGACAAAGACAATCAACAGAGAGGCTGGCAAGTACCGGATTTGGCGACAAAACCCCGTTTTTGGCTCAATTTCCATACAAAACGTCGAAATTTGGGCCAAATGTGGCCAAATTCGAGGCTTTCACCGACTCCCATTGGATCCCTTGGCCATATTTTGTTGTATCCTGTCAGGCTGAGCAAAAAAATGGCCAAGGGCATCAAGCAATTCAGTGGTAAGTACCGATTTTTGCGACAAATGCACAGAAATGCTTAGAATTTGCTTGTAATGTCAATTCTGTGATTATTTCGTCAAATTGGAGCCTTTCACCGAGATTTCTTGTATCCCTTGGCCCTATTTTGTTGTATCCTGTCAGGCTGAGCACGAAAATGACAAAGACAATCAACAGAGAGACTGGCAAGTACCGGATTTGGCGACAAAACCCCGTTTTTGGCTCAATTTCCATACAAAACGTCGAAATTTGGGCCAAATGTGGCCAAATTCGAGACTTTCACCAACTCCTCTTGCATCCCTTGGCCCTATTTTGTTGTATCCTGTCAGGCTGAGCACGAAAATGACAAAGACAATCAACAGAGAGGCTGGCAAGTACCGGATTTGGCGACAAAACCCCGTTTTTGGCTCAATTTCCATACAAAACGTCGAAATTTGGGCCAAATGTGGCCAAATTCGAAACTTTCACCGACTCCTCTTGCATCCCTTGGCCCTATTTTGTTGTATCCTTTCAGGCTGAGCACGAAAATGACAAAGACAATCAACAGAGAGGCTGGCAAGTACCGGATTTGGCGACAAAACCCCGTTTTTGGCTCAATTTCCATACAAAACGTCGAAATTTGGGCCAAATGTGGCCAAATTCGAGGCTTTCACCGACTCCCATTGGATCCCTTGGCCATATTTTGTTGTATCCTGTCAGGCTGAGCAAAAAAATGGCCAAGGGCATCAAGCAATTCAGTGGTAAGTACCGATTTTTGCGACAAATGCACAGAAATGCTTAGAATTTGCTTGTAATGTCAATTCTGTGATTATTTCGTCAAATTGGAGCCTTTCACCGAGATTTCTTGGAGCCTTTGGACATATTCTGTTGTAACCTATCAGGCTGAGCACGAAAATGACAAAGACAATCAACAGAGAGGCTGGCAAGTACCGGATTTGGCGACAAAACCCCGTTTTTGGCTCAATTTCCATACAAAACGTCGAAATTTGGGCCAAATGTGGCCAAATTCGAGACTTTCACCAACTCCTCTTGCATCCCTTGGCCCTATTTTGTTGTATCCTGTCAGGCTGAGCACGAAAATGACAAAGACAATCAACAGAGAGGCTGGCAAGTACCGGATTTGGCGACAAAACCCCGTTTTTGGCTCAATTTCCATACAAAACGTCGAAATTTGGGCCAAATGTGGCCAAATTCGAGGCTTTCACCGACTCCCATTGGATCCCTTGGCCATATTTTGTTGTATCCTGTCAGGCTGAGCAAAAAAATGGCCAAGGGCATCAAGCAATTCAGTGGTAAGTACCGATTTTTGCGACAAATGCACAGAAATGCTTAGAATTTGCTTGTAATGTCAATTCTGTGATTATTTCGTCAAATTGGAGCCTTTCACCGAGATTTCTTGGAGCCTTTGGACATATTCTGTTGTAACCTATCAGGCTGACCACGAAAATGACAAAGACAATCAACAGAGAGGCTGGCAAGTACCGGATTTGGCGACAAAACCCCGTTTTTGGCTCAATTTCCATACAAAACGTCGAAATTTGGGCCAAATGTGGCCAAATTCGAGACTTTCACCGACTCCTCTTGCATCCCTTGGCCCTATTTTGTTGTATCCTGTCAGGCTGAGCACGAAAATGACAAAGACAATCAACAGAGAGGCTGGCAAGTACCGGATTTGGCGACAAAACCCCGTTTTTGGCTCAATTTCCATACAAAACGTCGAAATTTGGGCCAAATGTGGCCAAATTCGAGGCTTTCACCGACTCCCATTGGATCCCTTGGCCATATTTTGTTGTATCCTGTCAGGCTGAGCAAAAAAATGGCCAAGGGCATCAAGCAATTCAGTGGTAAGTACCGATTTTTGCGACAAATGCACAGAAATGCTTAGAATTTGCTTGTAATGTCAATTCTGTGATTATTTCATCAAATTGGAGCCTTTCACCGAGATTTCTTGGAGCCTTTGGACATATTCTGTTGTAACCTATCAGGCTGAGCACGAAAATGACAAAGACAATCAACAGAGAGGCTGGCAAGTACCGGATTTGGCGACAAAACCCCGTTTTTGGCTCAATTTCCATACAAAACGTCGAAATTTGGGCCAAATGTGGCCAAATTCGAGACTTTCACCGACTCCTCTTGCATCCCTTGGCCCTATTTTGTTGTATCCTGTCAGGCTGAGCACGAAAATGACAAAGACAATCAACAGAGAGGCTGGCAAGTACCGGATTTGGCGACAAAACCCCGTTTTTGGCTCAATTTCCATACAAAACGTCGAAATTTGGGCCAAATGTGGCCAAATTCGAGGCTTTCACCGACTCCCATTGGATCCCTTGGCCATATTTTGTTGTATCCTGTCAGGCTGAGCAAAAAAATGGCCAAGGGCATCAAGCAATTCAGTGGTAAGTACCGATTTTTGCGACAAATGCACAGAAATGCTTAGAATTTGCCTGTAATGTCAATTCTGTGATTATTTCGTCAAATTGGAGCCTTTCACCGAGATTTCTTGGAGCCTTTGGACATATTCTGTTGTAACCTATCAGGCTGAGCACGAAAATGACAAAGACAATCAACAGAGAGGCTGGCAAGTACCGGATTTGGCGACAAAACCCCGTTTTTGGCTCAATTTCCATACAAAACGTCGAAATTTGGGCCAAATGTGGCCAAATTCGAGACTTTCACCGACTCCTCTTGCATCCCTTGGCCCTATTTTGTTGTATCCTGTCAGGCTGAGCACGAAAATGACAAAGACAATCAACAGAGAGGCTGGCAAGTACCGGATTTGGCGACAAAACCCCGTTTTTGGCTCAATTTCCATACAAAACGTCGAAATTTGGGCCAAATGTGGCCAAATTCGAGACTTTCACCGACTCCTCTTGCATCCCTTGGCCCTATTTTGTTGTATCCTGTCAGGCTGAGCACGAAAATGACAAAGACAATCAACAGAGAGGCTGGCAAGTACCGGATTTGGCGACAAAACCCCGTTTTTGGCTCAATTTCCATACAAAACGTCGAAATTTGGGCCAAATGTGGCCAAATTCGAGGCTTTCACCGACTCCCATTGGATCCCTTGGCCATATTTTGTTGTATCCTGTCAGGCTGAGCAAAAAAATGGCCAAGGGCATCAAGCAATTCAGTGGTAAGTACCGATTTTTGCGACAAATGCACAGAAATGCTTAGAATTTGCTTGTAATGTCAATTCTGTGATTATTTCGTCAAATTGGAGCCTTTCACCGAGATTTCTTGGAGCCTTTGGACATATTCTGTTGTAACCTATCAGGCTGAGCACGAAAATGACAAAGACAATCAACAGAGAGGCTGGCAAGTACCGGATTTGGCGACAAAACCCCGTTTTTGGCTCAATTTCCATACAAAACGTCGAAATTTGGGCCAAATGTGGCCAAATTCGAGGCTTTCACCGACTCCCATTGGATCCCTTGGCCATATTTTGTTGTATCCTGTCAGGCTGAGCAAAAAAATGGCCAAGGGCATCAAGCAATTCAGTGGTAAGTACCGATTTTTGCGACAAATGCACAGAAATGCTTAGAATTTGCTTGTAATGTCAATTCTGTGATTATTTCGTCAAATTGGAGCCTTTCACCGAGATTTCTTGTATCCCTTGGCCCTATTTTGTTGTATCCTGTCAGGCTGAGCACGAAAATGACAAAGACAATCAACAGAGAGACTGGCAAGTACCGGATTTGGCGACAAAACCCCGTTTTTGGCTCAATTTCCATACAAAACGTCGAAATTTGGGCCAAATGTGGCCAAATTCGAGACTTTCACCAACTCCTCTTGCATCCCTTGGCCCTATTTTGTTGTATCCTGTCAGGCTGAGCACGAAAATGACAAAGACAATCAACAGAGAGGCTGGCAAGTACCGGATTTGGCGACAAAACCCCGTTTTTGGCTCAATTTCCATACAAAACGTCGAAATTTGGGCCAAATGTGGCCAAATTCGAAACTTTCACCGACTCCTCTTGCATCCCTTGGCCCTATTTTGTTGTATCCTTTCAGGCTGAGCACGAAAATGACAAAGACAATCAACAGAGAGGCTGGCAAGTACCGGATTTGGCGACAAAACCCCGTTTTTGGCTCAATTTCCATACAAAACGTCGAAATTTGGGCCAAATGTGGCCAAATTCGAGGCTTTCACCGACTCCCATTGGATCCCTTGGCCATATTTTGTTGTATCCTGTCAGGCTGAGCAAAAAAATGGCCAAGGGCATCAAGCAATTCAGTGGTAAGTACCGATTTTTGCGACAAATGCACAGAAATGCTTAGAATTTGCTTGTAATGTCAATTCTGTGATTATTTCGTCAAATTGGAGCCTTTCACCGAGATTTCTTGGAGCCTTTGGACATATTCTGTTGTAACCTATCAGGCTGACCACGAAAATGACAAAGACAATCAACAGAGAGGCTGGCAAGTACCGGATTTGGCGACAAAACCCCGTTTTTGGCTCAATTTCCATACAAAACGTCGAAATTTGGGCCAAATGTGGCCAAATTCGAGACTTTCACCAACTCCTCTTGCATCCCTTGGCCCTATTTTGTTGTATCCTGTCAGGCTGAGCACGAAAATGACAAAGACAATCAACAGAGAGGCTGGCAAGTACCGGATTTGGCGACAAAACCCCGTTTTTGGCTCAATTTCCATACAAAACGTCGAAATTTGGGCCAAATGTGGCCAAATTCGAGGCTTTCACCGACTCCCATTGGATCCCTTGGCCATATTTTGTTGTATCCTGTCAGGCTGAGCAAAAAAATGGCCAAGGGCATCAAGCAATTCAGTGGTAAGTACCGATTTTTGCGACAAATGCACAGAAATGCTTAGAATTTGCTTGTAATGTCAATTCTGTGATTATTTCATCAAATTGGAGCCTTTCACCGAGATTTCTTGGAGCCTTTGGACATATTCTGTTGTAACCTATCAGGCTGAGCACGAAAATGACAAAGACAATCAACAGAGAGGCTGGCAAGTACCGGATTTGGCGACAAAACCCCGTTTTTGGCTCAATTTCCATACAAAACGTCGAAATTTGGGCCAAATGTGGCCAAATTCGAGACTTTCACCGACTCCTCTTGCATCCCTTGGCCCTATTTTGTTGTATCCTGTCAGGCTGAGAACGAAAATGACAAAGACAATCAACAGAGAGGCTGGCAAGTACCGGATTTGGCGACAAAACCCCGTTTTTGGCTCAATTTCCATACAAAACGTCGAAATTTGGGCCAAATGTGGCCAAATTCGAGGCTTTCACCGACTCCCATTGGATCCCTTGGCCATATTTTGTTGTATCCTGTCAGGCTGAGCAAAAAAATGGCCAAGGGCATCAAGCAATTCAGTGGTAAGTACCGATTTTTGCGACAAATGCACAGAAATGCTTAGAATTTGCCTGTAATGTCAATTCTGTGATTATTTCGTCAAATTGGAGCCTTTCACCGAGATTTCTTGGAGCCTTTGGACATATTCTGTTGTAACCTATCAGGCTGAGCACGAAAATGACAAAGACAATCAACAGAGAGGCTGGCAAGTACCGGATTTGGCGACAAAACCCCGTTTTTGGCTCAATTTCCATACAAAACGTCGAAATTTGGGCCAAATGTGGCCAAATTCGAGACTTTCACCGACTCCTCTTGCATCCCTTGGCCCTATTTTGTTGTATCCTGTCAGGCTGAGCACGAAAATGACAAAGACAATCAACAGAGAGGCTGGCAAGTACCGGATTTGGCGACAAAACCCCGTTTTTGGCTCAATTTCCATACAAAACGTCGAAATTTGGGCCAAATGTGGCCAAATTCGAGACTTTCACCGACTCCTCTTGCATCCCTTGGCCCTATTTTGTTGTATCCTGTCAGGCTGAGCACGAAAATGACAAAGACAATCAACAGAGAGGCTGGCAAGTACCGGATTTGGCGACAAAACCCCGTTTTTGGCTCAATTTCCATACAAAACGTCGAAATTTGGGCCAAATGTGGCCAAATTCGAGGCTTTCACCGACTCCCATTGGATCCCTTGGCCATATTTTGTTGTATCCTGTCAGGCTGAGCAAAAAAATGGCCAAGGGCATCAAGCAATTCAGTGGTAAGTACCGATTTTTGCGACAAATGCACAGAAATGCTTAGAATTTGCTTGTAATGTCAATTCTGTGATTATTTCGTCAAATTGGAGCCTTTCACCGAGATTTCTTGGAGCCTTTGGACATATTCTGTTGTAACCTATCAGGCTGAGCACGAAAATGACAAAGACAATCAACAGAGAGACTGGCAAGTACCGGATTTGGCGACAAAACCCCGTTTTTGGCTCAATTTCCATACAAAACGTCGAAATTTGGGCCAAATGTGGCCAAATTCGAGACTTTCACCGACTCCTCTTGCATCCCTTGGCCCTATTTTGTTGTATCCTGTCAGGCTGAGCACGAAAATGACAAAGACAATCAACAGAGAGGCTGGCAAGTACCGGATTTGGCGACAAAACCCCGTTTTTGGCTCAATTTCCATACAAAACGTCGAAATTTGGGCCAAATGTGGCCAAATTCGAGGCTTTCACCGACTCCCATTGGATCCCTTGGCCATATTTTGTTGTATCCTGTCAGGCTGAGCAAAAAAATGGCCAAGGGCATCAAGCAATTCAGTGGTAAGTACCGATTTTTGCGACAAATGCACAGAAATGCTTAGAATTTGCTTGTAATGTCAATTCTGTGATTATTTCGTCAAATTGGAGCCTTTCACCGAGATTTCTTGCATCCCTTGGCCCTATTTTGTTGTATCCTGTCAGGCTGAGCACGAAAATGACAAAGACAATCAACAGAGAGACTGGCAAGTACCGGATTTGGCGACAAAACCCCGTTTTTGGCTCAATTTCCATACAAAACGTCGAAATTTGGGCCAAATGTGGCCAAATTCGAGACTTTCACCGACTCCTCTTGCATCCCTTGGCCCTATTTTGTTGTATCCTGTCAGGCTGAGCACGAAAATGACAAAGACAATCAACAGAGAGGCTGGCAAGTACCGGATTTGGCGACAAAACCCCGTTTTTGGTTCAATTTCCATACAAAACGTCGAAATTTGGGCCAAATGTGGCCAAATTCGAGACTTTCACCGACTCCTCTTGCATCCCTTGGCCCTATTTTGTTGTATCCTGTCAGGCTGAGCACGAAAATGACAAAGACAATCAACAGAGAGGCTGGCAAGTACCGGATTTGGCGACAAAACCCCGTTTTTGGCTCAATTTCCATACAAAACGTCGAAATTTGGGCCAAATGTGGCCAAATTCGAGGCTTTCACCGACTCCCATTGGATCCCTTGGCCATATTTTGTTGTATCCTGTCAGGCTGAGCAAAAAAATGGCCAAGGGCATCAAGCAATTCAGTGGTAAGTACCGATTTTTGCGACAAATGCACAGAAATGCTTAGAATTTGCTTGTAATGTCAATTCTGTGATTATTTCGTCAAATTGGAGCCTTTCACCGAGATTTCTTGTATCCCTTGGCCCTATTTTGTTGTATCCTGTCAGGCTGAGCACGAAAATGACAAAGACAATCAACAGAGAGACTGGCAAGTACCGGATTTGGCGACAAAACCCCGTTTTTGGCTCAATTTCCATACAAAACGTCGAAATTTGGGCCAAATGTGGCCAAATTCGAGACTTTCACCGACTCCTCTTGCATCCCTTGGCCCTATTTTGTTGTATCCTGTCAGGCTGAGCACGAAAATGACAAAGACAATCAACAGAGAGGCTGGCAAGTACCGGATTTGGCGACAAAACCCCGTTTTTGGCTCAATTTCCATACAAAACGTCGAAATTTGGGCCAAATGTGGCCAAATTCGAGACTTTCACCGACTCCTCTTGCATCCCTTGGCCATATTTTGTTGTATCCTGTCAGGCTGAGCACGAAAATGACAAAGACAATCAACAGAGAGGCTGGCAAGTACCGGATTTGGCGACAAAACCCCGTTTTTGGCTCAATTTCCATACAAAACGTCGAAATTTGGGCCAAGAGTGGCCAAATTCGAGGCTTTCACCGACTCCCATTGGATCCCTTGGCCATATTTTGTTGTATCCTGTCAGGCTGAGCAAAAAAATGGCCAAGGGCATCAAGCAATTCAGTGGTAAGTACCGATTTTTGCGACAAATGCACAGAAATGCTTAGAATTTGCTTGTAATGTCAATTCTGTGATTATTTCGTCAAATTGGAGCCTTTCACCGAGATTTCTTGGAGCCTTTGGACATATTCTGTTGTAACCTATCAGGCTGAGCACGAAAATGACAAAGACAATCAACAGAGAGGCTGGCAAGTACCGGATTTGGCGACAAAACCCCGTTTTTGGCTCAATTTCCATACAAAACGTCGAAATTTGGGCCAAATGTGGCCAAATTCGAGGCTTTCACCGACTCCCATTGGATCCCTTGGCCATATTTTGTTGTATCCTGTCAGGCTGAGCAAAAAAATGGCCAAGGGCATCAAGCAATTCAGTGGTAAGTACCGATTTTTGCGACAAATGCACAGAAATGCTTAGAATTTGCTTGTAATGTCAATTCTGTGATTATTTCGTCAAATTGGAGCCTTTCACCGAGATTTCTTGCATCCCTTGGCCCTATTTTGTTGTATCCTGTCAGGCTGAGCACGAAAATGACAAAGACAATCAACAGAGAGGCTGGCAAGTACCGGATTTGGCGACAAAACCCCGTTTTTGGCTCAATTTCCATACAAAACGTCGAAATTTGGGCCAAATGTGGCCAAATTCGAGACTTTCACCGACTCCTCTTGCATCCCTTTGCCCTATTTTGTTGTATCCTGTCAGGCTGAGCACGAAAATGACAAAGACAATCAACAGAGAGGCTGGCAAGTACCGGATTTGGCGACAAAACCCCGTTTTTGGCTCAATTTCCATACAAAACGTCGAAATTTGGGCCAAATGTGGCCAAATTCGAGACTTTCACCGACTCCTCTTGCATCCCTTGGCCCTATTTTGTTGTATCCTGTCAGGCTGAGCACGAAAATGACAAAGACAATCAACAGAGAGGCTGGCAAGTACCGGATTTGGCGACAAAACCCCGTTTTTGGCTCAATTTCCATACAAAACGTCGAAATTTGGGCCAAATGTGGCCAAATTCGAGGCTTTCACCGACTCCCATTGGATCCCTTGGCCATATTTTGTTGTATCCTGTCAGGCTGAGCAAAAAAATGGCCAAGGGCATCAAGCAATTCAGTGGTAAGTACCGATTTTTGCGACAAATGCACAGAAATGCTTAGAATTTGCTTGTAATGTCAATTCTGTGATTATTTCGTCAAATTGGAGCCTTTCACCGAGATTTCTTGGAGCCTTTGGACATATTCTGTTGTAACCTATCAGGCTGAGCACGAAAATGACAAAGACAATCAACAGAGAGGCTGGCAAGTACCGGATTTGGCGACAAAACCCCGTTTTTGGCTCAATTTCCATACAAAACGTCGAAATTTGGGCCAAATGTGGCCAAATTCGAGACTTTCACCGACTCCTCTTGCATCCCTTGGCCCTATTTTGTTGTATCCTGTCAGGCTGAGCACGAAAATGACAAAGACAATCAACAGAGAGGCTGGCAAGTACCGGATTTGGCGACAAAACCCCGTTTTTGGCTCAATTTCCATACAAAACGTCGAAATTTGGGCCAAATGTGGCCAAATTCGAGGCTTTCACCGACTCCCATTGGATCCCTTGGCCATATTTTGTTGTATCCTGTCAGGCTGAGCAAAAAAATGGCCAAGGGCATCAAGCAATTCAGTGGTAAGTACCGATTTTTGCGACAAATGCACAGAAATGCTTAGAATTTGCTTGTAATGTCAATTCTGTGATTATTTCGTCAAATTGGAGCCTTTCACCGAGATTTCTTGGAGCCTTTGGACATATTCTGTTGTAACCTATCAGGCTGAGCACGAAAATGACAAAGACAATCAACAGAGAGGCTGGCAAGTACCGGATTTGGCGACAAAACCCCGTTTTTGGCTCAATTTCCATACAAAACGTCGAAATTTGGGCCAAATGTGGCCAAATTCGAGGCTTTCACCGACTCCCATTGGATCCCTTGGCCATATTTTGTTGTATCCTGTCAGGCTGAGCAAAAAAATGGCCAAGGGCATCAAGCAATTCAGTGGTAAGTACCGATTTTTGCGACAAATGCACAGAAATGCTTAGAATTTGCTTGTAATGTCAATTCTGTGATTATTTCGTCAAATTGGAGCCTTTCACCGAGATTTCTTGGAGCCTTTGGACATATTCTGTTGTAACCTATCAGGCTGAGCACGAAAATGACAAAGACAATCAACAGAGAGACTGGCAAGTACCGGATTTGGCGACAAAACCCCGTTTTTGGCTCAATTTCCATACAAAACGTCGAAATTTGGGCCAAATGTGGCCAAATTCGAGACTTTCACCGACTCCTCTTGCATCCCTTGGCCCTATTTTGTTGTATCCTGTCAGGCTGAGCACGAAAATGACAAAGACAATCAACAGAGAGGCTGGCAAGTACCGGATTTGGCGACAAAACCCCGTTTTTGGCTCAATTTCCATACAAAACGTCGAAATTTGGGCCAAATGTGGCCAAATTCGAGGCTTTCACCGACTCCCATTGGATCCCTTGGCCATATTTTTTTGTATCCTGTCAGGCTGAGCAAAAAAATGGCCAAGGGCATCAAGCAATTCAGTGGTAAGTACCGATTTTTGCGACAAATGCACAGAAATGCTTAGAATTTGCTTGTAATGTCAATTCTGTGATTATTTCGTCAAATTGGAGCCTTTCACCAAGATTTCTTGCATCCCTTGGCCCTATTTTGTTGTATCCTGTCAGGCTGAGCACGAAAATGACAAAGACAATCAACAGAGAGACTGGCAAGTACCGGATTTGGCGACAAAACCCCGTTTTTGGCTCAATTTCCATACAAAACGTCGAAATTTGGGCCAAATGTGGCCAAATTCGAGACTTTCACCGACTCCTCTTGCATCCCTTGGCCCTATTTTGTTGTATCCTGTCAGGCTGAGCACGAAAATGACAAAGACAATCAACAGAGAGGCTGGCAAGTACCGGATTTGGCGACAAAACCCCGTTTTTGGCTCAATTTCCATACAAAACGTCGAAATTTGGGCCAAATGTGGCCAAATTCGAAACTTTCACCGACTCCTCTTGCATCCCTTGGCCCTATTTTGTTGTATCCTTTCAGGCTGAGCACGAAAATGACAAAGACAATCAACAGAGAGGCTGGCAAGTACCGGATTTGGCGACAAAACCCCGTTTTTGGCTCAATTTCCATACAAAACGTCGAAATTTGGGCCAAATGTGGCCAAATTCGAGGCTTTCACCGACTCCCATTGGATCCCTTGGCCATATTTTGTTGTATCCTGTCAGGCTGAGCAAAAAAATGGCCAAGGGCATCAAGCAATTCAGTGGTAAGTACCGATTTTTGCGACAAATGCACAGAAATGCTTAGAATTTGCTTGTAATGTCAATTCTGTGATTATTTCGTCAAATTGGAGCCTTTCACCGAGATTTCTTGGAGCCTTTGGACATATTCTGTTGTAACCTATCAGGCTGAGCACGAAAATGACAAAGACAATCAACAGAGAGGCTGGCAAGTACCGGATTTGGCGACAAAACCCCGTTTTTGGCTCAATTTCCATACAAAACGTCGAAATTTGGGCCAAATGTGGCCAAATTCGAGACTTTCACCAACTCCTCTTGCATCCCTTGGCCCTATTTTGTTGTATCCTGTCAGGCTGAGCACGAAAATGACAAAGACAATCAACAGAGAGGCTGGCAAGTACCGGATTTGGCGACAAAACCCCGTTTTTGGCTCAATTTCCATACAAAACGTCGAAATTTGGGCCAAATGTGGCCAAATTCGAGGCTTTCACCGACTCCCATTGGATCCCTTGGCCATATTTTGTTGTATCCTGTCAGGCTGAGCAAAAAAATGGCCAAGGGCATCAAGCAATTCAGTGGTAAGTACCGATTTTTGCGACAAATGCACAGAAATGCTTAGAATTTGCTTGTAATGTCAATTCTGTGATTATTTCGTCAAATTGGAGCCTTTCACCGAGATTTCTTGGAGCCTTTGGACATATTCTGTTGTAACCTATCAGGCTGACCACGAAAATGACAAAGACAATCAACAGAGAGGCTGGCAAGTACCGGATTTGGCGACAAAACCCCGTTTTTGGCTCAATTTCCATACAAAACGTCGAAATTTGGGCCAAATGTGGCCAAATTCGAGACTTTCACCGACTCCTCTTGCATCCCTTGGCCCTATTTTGTTGTATCCTGTCAGGCTGAGCACGAAAATGACAAAGACAATCAACAGAGAGGCTGGCAAGTACCGGATTTGGCGACAAAACCCCGTTTTTGGCTCAATTTCCATACAAAACGTCGAAATTTGGGCCAAATGTGGCCAAATTCGAGGCTTTCACCGACTCCCATTGGATCCCTTGGCCATATTTTGTTGTATCCTGTCAGGCTGAGCAAAAAAATGGCCAAGGGCATCAAGCAATTCAGTGGTAAGTACCGATTTTTGCGACAAATGCACAGAAATGCTTAGAATTTGCTTGTAATGTCAATTCTGTGATTATTTCATCAAATTGGAGCCTTTCACCGAGATTTCTTGGAGCCTTTGGACATATTCTGTTGTAACCTATCAGGCTGAGCACGAAAATGACAAAGACAATCAACAGAGAGGCTGGCAAGTACCGGATTTGGCGACAAAACCCCGTTTTTGGCTCAATTTCCATACAAAACGTCGAAATTTGGGCCAAATGTGGCCAAATTCGAGACTTTCACCGACTCCTCT
The DNA here is from genome assembly GCF_058129835.1 of Hydra viridissima. Taxonomy (NCBI): domain Eukaryota; kingdom Metazoa; phylum Cnidaria; class Hydrozoa; order Anthoathecata; family Hydridae; genus Hydra; species Hydra viridissima. The sequence continues at coordinate 9,302,286 of NW_028324311.1, read as the reverse complement.
TGCATCCCTTGGCCCTATTTTGTTGTATCCTGTCAGGCTGAGCACGAAAATGACAAAGACAATCAACAGAGAGGCTGGCAAGTACCGGATTTGGCGACAAAACCCCGTTTTTGGCTCAATTTCCATACAAAACGTCGAAATTTGGGCCAAATGTGGCCAAATTCGAGGCTTTCACCGACTCCCATTGGATCCCTTGGCCATATTTTGTTGTATCCTGTCAGGCTGAGCAAAAAAATGGCCAAGGGCATCAAGCAATTCAGTGGTAAGTACCGATTTTTGCGACAAATGCACAGAAATGCTTAGAATTTGCCTGTAATGTCAATTCTGTGATTATTTCGTCAAATTGGAGCCTTTCACCGAGATTTCTTGGAGCCTTTGGACATATTCTGTTGTAACCTATCAGGCTGAGCACGAAAATGACAAAGACAATCAACAGAGAGGCTGGCAAGTACCGGATTTGGCGACAAAACCCCGTTTTTGGCTCAATTTCCATACAAAACGTCGAAATTTGGGCCAAATGTGGCCAAATTCGAGACTTTCACCGACTCCTCTTGCATCCCTTGGCCCTATTTTGTTGTATCCTGTCAGGCTGAGCACGAAAATGACAAAGACAATCAACAGAGAGGCTGGCAAGTACCGGATTTGGCGACAAAACCCCGTTTTTGGCTCAATTTCCATACAAAACGTCGAAATTTGGGCCAAATGTGGCCAAATTCGAGGCTTTCACCGACTCCCATTGGATCCCTTGGCCATATTTTGTTGTATCCTGTCAGGCTGAGCAAAAAAATGGCCAAGGGCATCAAGCAATTCAGTGGTAAGTACCGATTTTTGCGACAAATGCACAGAAATGCTTAGAATTTGCTTGTAATGTCAATTCTGTGATTATTTCGTCAAATTGGAGCCTTTCACCGAGATTTCTTGGAGCCTTTGGACATATTCTGTTGTAACCTATCAGGCTGAGCACGAAAATGACAAAGACAATCAACAGAGAGGCTGGCAAGTACCGGATTTGGCGACAAAACCCCGTTTTTGGCTCAATTTCCATACAAAACGTCGAAATTTGGGCCAAATGTGGCCAAATTCGAGACTTTCACCGACTCCTCTTGCATCCCTTGGCCCTATTTTGTTGTATCCTGTCAGGCTGAGCACGAAAATGACAAAGACAATCAACAGAGAGGCTGGCAAGTACCGGATTTGGCGACAAAACCCCGTTTTTGGCTCAATTTCCATACAAAACGTCGAAATTTGGGCCAAATGTGGCCAAATTCGAGACTTTCACCGACTCCTCTTGCATCCCTTGGCCCTATTTTGTTGTATCCTGTCAGGCTGAGCACGAAAATGACAAAGACAATCAACAGAGAGGCTGGCAAGTACCGGATTTGGCGACAAAACCCCGTTTTTGGCTCAATTTCCATACAAAACGTCGAAATTTGGGCCAAATGTGGCCAAATTCGAGGCTTTCACCGACTCCCATTGGATCCCTTGGCCATATTTTGTTGTATCCTGTCAGGCTGAGCAAAAAAATGGCCAAGGGCATCAAGCAATTCAGTGGTAAGTACCGATTTTTGCGACAAATGCACAGAAATGCTTAGAATTTGCTTGTAATGTCAATTCTGTGATTATTTCGTCAAATTGGAGCCTTTCACCGAGATTTCTTGTATCCCTTGGCCCTATTTTGTTGTATCCTGTCAGGCTGAGCACGAAAATGACAAAGACAATCAACAGAGAGACTGGCAAGTACCGGATTTGGCGACAAAACCCCGTTTTTGGCTCAATTTCCATACAAAACGTCGAAATTTGGGCCAAATGTGGCCAAATTCGAGACTTTCACCTACTCCTCTTGCATCCCTTGGCCCTATTTTGTTGTATCCTGTCAGGCTGAGCACGAAAATGACAAAGACAATCAACAGAGAGGCTGGCAAGTACCGGATTTGGCGACAAAACCCCGTTTTTGGCTCAATTTCCATACAAAACGTCGAAATTTGGGCCAAATGTGGCCAAATTCGAAACTTTCACCGACTCCTCTTGCATCCCTTGGCCCTATTTTGTTGTATCCTTTCAGGCTGAGCACGAAAATGACAAAGACAATCAACAGAGAGGCTGGCAAGTACCGGATTTGGCGACAAAACCCCGTTTTTGGCTCAATTTCCATACAAAACGTCGAAATTTGGGCCAAATGTGGCCAAATTCGAGGCTTTCACCGACTCCCATTGGATCCCTTGGCCATATTTTGTTGTATCCTGTCAGGCTGAGCAAAAAAATGGCCAAGGGCATCAAGCAATTCAGTGGTAAGTACCGATTTTTGCGACAAATGCACAGAAATGCTTAGAATTTGCTTGTAATGTCAATTCTGTGATTATTTCGTCAAATTGGAGCCTTTCACCGAGATTTCTTGGAGCCTTTGGACATATTCTGTTGTAACCTATCAGGCTGACCACGAAAATGACAAAGACAATCAACAGAGAGGCTGGCAAGTACCGGATTTGGCGACAAAACCCCGTTTTTGGCTCAATTTCCATACAAAACGTCGAAATTTGGGCCAAATGTGGCCAAATTCGAGACTTTCACCAACTCCTCTTGCATCCCTTGGCCCTATTTTGTTGTATCCTGTCAGGCTGAGCACGAAAATGACAAAGACAATCAACAGAGAGGCTGGCAAGTACCGGATTTGGCGACAAAACCCCGTTTTTGGCTCAATTTCCATACAAAACGTCGAAATTTGGGCCAAATGTGGCCAAATTCGAGGCTTTCACCGACTCCCATTGGATCCCTTGGCCATATTTTGTTGTATCCTGTCAGGCTGAGCAAAAAAATGGCCAAGGGCATCAAGCAATTCAGTGGTAAGTACCGATTTTTGCGACAAATGCACAGAAATGCTTAGAATTTGCTTGTAATGTCAATTCTGTGATTATTTCATCAAATTGGAGCCTTTCACCGAGATTTCTTGGAGCCTTTGGACATATTCTGTTGTAACCTATCAGGCTGAGCACGAAAATGACAAAGACAATCAACAGAGAGGCTGGCAAGTACCGGATTTGGCGACAAAACCCCGTTTTTGGCTCAATTTCCATACAAAACGTCGAAATTTGGGCCAAATGTGGCCAAATTCGAGACTTTCACCGACTCCTCTTGCATCCCTTGGCCCTATTTTGTTGTATCCTGTCAGGCTGAGCACGAAAATGACAAAGACAATCAACAGAGAGGCTGGCAAGTACCGGATTTGGCGACAAAACCCCGTTTTTGGCTCAATTTCCATACAAAACGTCGAAATTTGGGCCAAATGTGGCCAAATTCGAGGCTTTCACCGACTCCCATTGGATCCCTTGGCCATATTTTGTTGTATCCTGTCAGGCTGAGCAAAAAAATGGCCAAGGGCATCAAGCAATTCAGTGGTAAGTACCGATTTTTGCGACAAATGCACAGAAATGCTTAGAATTTGCTTGTAATGTCAATTCTGTGATTATTTCGTCAAATTGGAGCCTTTCACCGAGATTTCTTGCATCCCTTGGCCCTATTTTGTTGTATCCTGTCAGGCTGAGCACGAAAATGACAAAGACAATCAACAGAGAGACTGGCAAGTACCGGATTTGGCGACAAAACCCCGTTTTTGGCTCAATTTCCATACAAAACGTCGAAATTTGGGCCAAATGTGGCCAAATTCGAGACTTTCACCGACTCCTCTTGCATCCCTTGGCCCTATTTTGTTGTATCCTGTCAGGCTGAGCACGAAAATGACAAAGACAATCAACAGAGAGGCTGGCAAGTACCGGATTTGGCGACAAAACCCCGTTTTTGGTTCAATTTCCATACAAAACGTCGAAATTTGGGCCAAATGTGGCCAAATTCGAGACTTTCACCGACTCCTCTTGCATCCCTTGGCCCTATTTTGTTGTATCCTGTCAGGCTGAGCACGAAAATGACAAAGACAATCAACAGAGAGGCTGGCAAGTACCGGATTTGGCGACAAAACCCCGTTTTTGGCTCAATTTCCATACAAAACGTCGAAATTTGGGCCAAATGTGGCCAAATTCGAGGCTTTCACCGACTCCCATTGGATCCCTTGGCCATATTTTGTTGTATCCTGTCAGGCTGAGCAAAAAAATGGCCAAGGGCATCAAGCAATTCAGTGGTAAGTACCGATTTTTGCGACAAATGCACAGAAATGCTTAGAATTTGCTTGTAATGTCAATTCTGTGATTATTTCGTCAAATTGGAGCCTTTCACCGAGATTTCTTGTATCCCTTGGCCCTATTTTGTTGTATCCTGTCAGGCTGAGCACGAAAATGACAAAGACAATCAACAGAGAGACTGGCAAGTACCGGATTTGGCGACAAAACCCCGTTTTTGGCTCAATTTCCATACAAAACGTCGAAATTTGGGCCAAATGTGGCCAAATTCGAGACTTTCACCGACTCCTCTTGCATCCCTTGGCCCTATTTTGTTGTATCCTGTCAGGCTGAGCACGAAAATGACAAAGACAATCAACAGAGAGGCTGGCAAGTACCGGATTTGGCGACAAAACCCCGTTTTTGGCTCAATTTCCATACAAAACGTCGAAATTTGGGCCAAATGTGGCCAAATTCGAGACTTTCACCGACTCCTCTTGCATCCCTTGGCCATATTTTGTTGTATCCTGTCAGGCTGAGCACGAAAATGACAAAGACAATCAACAGAGAGGCTGGCAAGTACCGGATTTGGCGACAAAACCCCGTTTTTGGCTCAATTTCCATACAAAACGTCGAAATTTGGGCCAAGAGTGGCCAAATTCGAGGCTTTCACCGACTCCCATTGGATCCCTTGGCCATATTTTGTTGTATCCTGTCAGGCTGAGCAAAAAAATGGCCAAGGGCATCAAGCAATTCAGTGGTAAGTACCGATTTTTGCGACAAATGCACAGAAATGCTTAGAATTTGCTTGTAATGTCAATTCTGTGATTATTTCGTCAAATTGGAGCCTTTCACCGAGATTTCTTGGAGCCTTTGGACATATTCTGTTGTAACCTATCAGGCTGAGCACGAAAATGACAAAGACAATCAACAGAGAGGCTGGCAAGTACCGGATTTGGCGACAAAACCCCGTTTTTGGCTCAATTTCCATACAAAACGTCGAAATTTGGGCCAAATGTGGCCAAATTCGAGGCTTTCACCGACTCCCATTGGATCCCTTGGCCATATTTTGTTGTATCCTGTCAGGCTGAGCAAAAAAATGGCCAAGGGCATCAAGCAATTCAGTGGTAAGTACCGATTTTTGCGACAAATGCACAGAAATGCTTAGAATTTGCTTGTAATGTCAATTCTGTGATTATTTCGTCAAATTGGAGCCTTTCACCGAGATTTCTTGCATCCCTTGGCCCTATTTTGTTGTATCCTGTCAGGCTGAGCACGAAAATGACAAAGACAATCAACAGAGAGGCTGGCAAGTACCGGATTTGGCGACAAAACCCCGTTTTTGGCTCAATTTCCATACAAAACGTCGAAATTTGGGCCAAATGTGGCCAAATTCGAGACTTTCACCGACTCCTCTTGCATCCCTTGGCCCTATTTTGTTGTATCCTGTCAGGCTGAGCACGAAAATGACAAAGACAATCAACAGAGAGGCTGGCAAGTACCGGATTTGGCGACAAAACCCCGTTTTTGGCTCAATTTCCATACAAAACGTCGAAATTTGGGCCAAATGTGGCCAAATTCGAGACTTTCACCGACTCCTCTTGCATCCCTTGGCCCTATTTTGTTGTATCCTGTCAGGCTGAGCACGAAAATGACAAAGACAATCAACAGAGAGGCTGGCAAGTACCGGATTTGGCGACAAAACCCCGTTTTTGGCTCAATTTCCATACAAAACGTCGAAATTTGGGCCAAATGTGGCCAAATTCGAGGCTTTCACCGACTCCCATTGGATCCCTTGGCCATATTTTGTTGTATCCTGTCAGGCTGAGCAAAAAAATGGCCAAGGGCATCAAGCAATTCAGTGGTAAGTACCGATTTTTGCGACAAATGCACAGAAATGCTTAGAATTTGCTTGTAATGTCAATTCTGTGATTATTTCGTCAAATTGGAGCCTTTCACCGAGATTTCTTGGAGCCTTTGGACATATTCTGTTGTAACCTATCAGGCTGAGCACGAAAATGACAAAGACAATCAACAGAGAGGCTGGCAAGTACCGGATTTGGCGACAAAACCCCGTTTTTGGCTCAATTTCCATACAAAACGTCGAAATTTGGGCCAAATGTGGCCAAATTCGAGACTTTCACCGACTCCTCTTGCATCCCTTGGCCCTATTTTGTTGTATCCTGTCAGGCTGAGCACGAAAATGACAAAGACAATCAACAGAGAGGCTGGCAAGTACCGGATTTGGCGACAAAACCCCGTTTTTGGCTCAATTTCCATACAAAACGTCGAAATTTGGGCCAAATGTGGCCAAATTCGAGGCTTTCACCGACTCCCATTGGATCCCTTGGCCATATTTTGTTGTATCCTGTCAGGCTGAGCAAAAAAATGGCCAAGGGCATCAAGCAATTCAGTGGTAAGTACCGATTTTTGCGACAAATGCACAGAAATGCTTAGAATTTGCTTGTAATGTCAATTCTGTGATTATTTCGTCAAATTGGAGCCTTTCACCGAGATTTCTTGGAGCCTTTGGACATATTCTGTTGTAACCTATCAGGCTGAGCACGAAAATGACAAAGACAATCAACAGAGAGGCTGGCAAGTACCGGATTTGGCGACAAAACCCCGTTTTTGGCTCAATTTCCATACAAAACGTCGAAATTTGGGCCAAATGTGGCCAAATTCGAGACTTTCACCGACTCCTCTTGCATCCCTTGGCCCTATTTTGTTGTATCCTGTCAGGCTGAGCACGAAAATGACAAAGACAATCAACAGAGAGGCTGGCAAGTACCGGATTTGGCGACAAAACCCCGTTTTTGGCTCAATTTCCATACAAAACGTCGAAATTTGGGCCAAATGTGGCCAAATTCGAGACTTTCACCGACTCCTCTTGCATCCCTTGGCCCTATTTTGTTGTATCCTGTCAGGCTGAGCACGAAAATGACAAAGACAATCAACAGAGAGGCTGGCAAGTACCGGATTTGGCGACAAAACCCCGTTTTTGGCTCAATTTCCATACAAAACGTCGAAATTTGGGCCAAATGTGGCCAAATTCGAGGCTTTCACTGACTCCCATTGGATCCCTTGGCCATATTTTGTTGTATCCTGTCAGGCTGAGCAAAAAAATGGCCAAGGGCATCAAGCAATTCAGTGGTAAGTACCGATTTTTGCGACAAATGCACAGAAATGCTTAGAATTTGCTTGTAATGTCAATTCTGTGATTATTTCGTCAAATTGGAGCCTTTCACCGAGATTTCTTGGAGCCTTTGGACATATTCTGTTGTAACCTATCAGGCTGAGCACGAAAATGACAAAGACAATCAACAGAGAGGCTGGCAAGTACCGGATTTGGCGACAAAACCCCGTTTTTGGCTCAATTTCCATACAAAACGTCGAAATTTGGGCCAAATGTGGCCAAATTCGAGACTTTCACCGACTCCTCTTGCATCCCTTGGCCCTATTTTGTTGTATCCTTTCAGGCTGAGCACGAAAATGACAAAGACAATCAACAGAGAGGCTGGCAAGTACCGGATTTGGCGACAAAACCCCGTTTTTGGCTCAATTTCCATACAAAACGTCGAAATTTGGGCCAAATGTGGCCAAATTCGAGGCTTTCACCGACTCCCATTGGATCCCTTGGCCATATTTTGTTGTATCCTGTCAGGCTGAGCAAAAAAATGGCCAAGGGCATCAAGCAATTCAGTGGTAAGTACCGATTTTTGCGACAAATGCACAGAAATGCTTAGAATTTGCTTGTAATGTCAATTCTGTGATTATTTCGTCAAATTGGAGCCTTTCACCGAGATTTCTTGGAGCCTTTGGACATATTCTGTTGTAACCTATCAGCCTGAGCACGAAAATGACAAAGACAATCAACAGAGAGGCTGGCAAGTACCGGATTTGGCGACAAAACCCCGTTTTTGGCTCAATTTCCATACAAAACGTCGAAATTTGGGCCAAATGTGGCCAAATTCGAGACTTTCACCGACTCCTCTTGCATCCCTTGGCCCTATTTTGTTGTATCCTGTCAGGCTGAGCACGAAAATGACAAAGACAATCAACAGAGAGGCTGGCAAGTACCGGATTTGGCGACAAAACCCCGTTTTTGGCTCAATTTCCATACAAAACGTCGAAATTTGGGCCAAATGTGGCCAAATTCGAGGCTTTCACCGACTCCCATTGGATCTCTTGGCCATATTTTGTTGTATCCTGTCAGGCTGAGCAAAAAAATGGCCAAGGGCATCAAGCAATTCAGTGGTAAGTACCGATTTTTCGACAAATGCACAGAAATGCTTAGAATTTGCTTGTAATGTCAATTCTGTGATTATTTCGTCAAATTGGAGCCTTTCACCGAGATTTCTTGGAGCCTTTGGACATATTCTGTTGTAACCTATCAGGCTGAGCACGAAAATGACAAAGACAATCAACAGAGAGGCTGGCAAGTACCGGATTTGGCGACAAAACCCCGTTTTTGGCTCAATTTCCATACAAAACGTCGAAATTTGGGCCAAATGTGGCCAAATTCGAGACTTTCACCGACTCCTCTTGCATCCCTTGGCCCTATTTTGTTGTATCCTGTCAGGCTGAGCACGAAAATGACAAAGACAATCAACAGAGAGGCTGGCAAGTACCGGATTTGGCGACAAAACCCCGTTTTTGGCTCAATTTCCATACAAAACGTCGAAATTTGGGCCAAATGTGGCCAAATTCGAGGCTTTCACCGACTCCCATTGGATCCCTTGGCCATATTTTGTTGTATCCTGTCAGGCTGAGCAAAAAAATGGCCAAGGGCATCAAGCAATTCAGTGGTAAGTACCGATTTTTGCGACAAATGCACAGAAATGCTTAGAATTTGCTTGTAATGTCAATTCTGTGATTATTTCGTCAAATTGGAGCCTTTCACCGAGATTTCTTGGAGCCTTTGGACATATTCTGTTGTAACCTATCAGGCTGAGCACGAAAATGACAAAGACAATCAACAGAGAGGCTGGCAAGTACCGGATTTGGCGACAAAACCCCGTTTTTGGCTCAATTTCCATACAAAACGTCGAAATTTGGGCCAAATGTGGCCAAATTCGAGTCTTTCACCGACTCCTCTTGCATCCCTTGGCCCTATTTTGTTGTATCCTGTCAGGCTGAGCACGAAAATGACAAAGACAATCAACAGAGAGGCTGGCAAGTACCGGATTTGGCGACAAAACCCCGTTTTTGGCTCAATTTCCATACAAAACGTCGAAATTTGGGCCAAATGTGGCCAAATTCGAGGCTTTCACCGACTCCCATTGGATCCCTTGGCCATATTTTGTTGTATCCTGTCAGGCTGAGCAAAAAAATGGCCAAGGGCATCAAGCAATTCAGTGGTAAGTACCGATTTTTGCGACAAATGCACAGAAATGCTTAGAATTTGCTTGTAATGTCAATTCTGTGATTATTTCGTCAAATTGGAGCCTTTCACCAAGATTTCTTGCATCCCTTGGCCCTATTTTGTTGTATCCTGTCAGGCTGAGCACGAAAATGACAAAGACAATCAACAGAGAGACTGGCAAGTACCGGATTTGGCGACAAAACCCCGTTTTTGGCTCAATTTCCATACAAAACGTCGAAATTTGGGCCAAATGTGGCCAAATTCGAGACTTTCACCGACTCCTCTTGCATCCCTTGGCCCTATTTTGTTGTATCCTGTCAGGCTGAGCACGAAAATGACAAAGACAATCAACAGAGAGGCTGGCAAGTACCGGATTTGGCGACAAAACCCCGTTTTTGGCTCAATTTCCATACAAAACGTCGAAATTTGGGCCAAATGTGGCCAAATTCGAGACTTTCACCGACTCCTCTTGCATCCCTTGGCCCTATTTTGTTGTATCCTGTCAGGCTGAGCACGAAAATGACAAAGACAATCAACAGAGAGGCTGGCAAGTACCGGATTTGGCGACAAAACCCCGTTTTTGGCTCAATTTCCATACAAAACGTCGAAATTTGGGCCAAATGTGGCCAAATTCGAGGCTTTCACCGACTCCCATTGGATCCCTTGGCCATATTTTGTTGTATCCTGTCAGGCTGAGCAAAAAAATGGCCAAGGGCATCAAGCAATTCAGTGGTAAGTACCGATTTTTGCGACAAATGCACAGAAATGCTTAGAATTTGCTTGTAATGTCAATTCTGTGATTATTTCGTCAAATTGGAGCCTTTCACCGAGATTTCTTGCATCCCTTGGCCCTATTTTGTTGTATCCTGTCAGGCTGAGCACGAAAATGACAAAGACAATCAACAGAGAGACTGGCAAGTACCGGATTTGGCGACAAAACCCCGTTTTTGGCTCAATTTCCATACAAAACGTCGAAATTTGGGCCAAATGTGGCCAAATTCGAGACTTTCACCGACTCCTCTTGCATCCCTTGGCCCTATTTTGTTGTATCCTGTCAGGCTGAGCACGAAAATGACAAAGACAATCAACAGAGAGGCTGGCAAGTACCGGATTTGGCGACAAAACCCCGTTTTTGGCTCAATTTCCATACAAAACGTCGAAATTTGGGCCAAATGTGGCCAAATTCGAGACTTTCACCGACTCCTCTTGCATCCCTTGGCCCTATTTTGTTGTATCCTGTCAGGCTGAGCACGAAAATGACAAAGACAATCAACAGAGAGGCTGGCAAGTACCGGATTTGGCGACAAAACCCCGTTTTTGGCTCAATTTCCATACAAAACGTCGAAATTTGGGCCAAATGTGGCCAAATTCGAGGCTTTCACCGACTCCCATTGGATCCCTTGGCCATATTTTGTTGTATCCTGTCAGGCTGAGCAAAAAAATGGCCAAGGGCATCAAGCAATTCAGTGGTAAGTACCGATTTTTGCGACAAATGCACAGAAATGCTTAGAATTTGCTTGTAATGTCAATTCTGTGATTATTTCGTCAAATTGGAGCCTTTCACCGAGATTTCTTGGAGCCTTTGGACATATTCTGTTGTAACCTATCAGGCTGAGCACGAAAATGACAAAGACAATCAACAGAGAGGCTGGCAAGTACCGGATTTGGCGACAAAACCCCGTTTTTGGCTCAATTTCCATACAAAACGTCGAAATTTGGGCCAAATGTGGCCAAATTCGAGACTTTCACCGACTCCTCTTGCATCCCTTGGCCCTATTTTGTTGTATCCTTTCAGGCTGAGCACGAAAATGACAAAGACAATCAACAGAGAGGCTGGCAAGTACCGGATTTGGCGACAAAACCCCGTTTTTGGCTCAATTTCCATACAAAACGTCGAAATTTGGGCCAAATGTGGCCAAATTCGAGGCTTTCACCGACTCCCATTGGATCCCTTGGCCATATTTTGTTGTATCCTGTCAGGCTGAGCAAAAAAATGGCCAAGGGCATCAAGCAATTCAGTGGTAAGTACCGATTTTTGCGACAAATGCACAGAAATGCTTAGAATTTGCTTGTAATGTCAATTCTGTGATTATTTCGTCAAATTGGAGCCTTTCACCGAGATTTCTTGGAGCCTTTGGACATATTCTGTTGTAACCTATCAGGCTGAGCACGAAAATGACAAAGACAATCAACAGAGAGGCTGGCAAGTACCGGATTTGGCGACAAAACCCCGTTTTTGGCTCAATTTCCATACAAAACGTCGAAATTTGGGCCAAATGTGGCCAAATTCGAGACTTTCACCGACTCCTCTTGCATCCCTTGGCCCTATTTTGTTGTATCCTGTCAAGCTGAGCACGAAAATGACAAAGACAATCAACAGAGAGGCTGGCAAGTACCGGATTTGGCGACAAAACCCCGTTTTTGGCTCAATTTCCATACAAAACGTCGAAATTTGGGCCAAATGTGGCCAAATTCGAGGCTTTCACCGACTCCCATTGGATCCCTTGGCCATATTTTGTTGTATCCTGTCAGGCTGAGCAAAAAAATGGCCAAGGGCATCAAGCAATTCAGTGGTAAGTACCGATTTTTGCGACAAATGCACAGAAATGCTTAGAATTTGCTTGTAATGTCAATTCTGTGATTATTTCGTCAAATTGGAGCCTTTCACCGAGATTTCTTGGAGCCTTTGGACATATTCTGTTGTAACCTATCAGGCTGAGCACGAAAATGACAAAGACAATCAACAGAGAGGCTGGCAAGTACCGGATTTGGCGACAAAACCCCGTTTTTGGCTCAATTTCCATACAAAACGTCGAAATTTGGGCCAAATGTGGCCAAATTCGAGACTTTCACCGACTCCTCTTGCATCCCTTGGCCCTATTTTGTTGTATCCTTTCAGGCTGAGCACGAAAATGACAAAGACAATCAACAGAGAGGCTGGCAAGTACCGGATTTGGCGACAAAACCCCGTTTTTGGCTCAATTTCCATACAAAACGTCGAAATTTGGGCCAAATGTGGCCAAATTCGAGGCTTTCACCGACTCCCATTGGATCCCTTGGCCATATTTTGTTGTATCCTGTCAGGCTGAGCAAAAAAATGGCCAAGGGCATCAAGCAATTCAGTGGTAAGTACCGATTTTTGCGACAAATGCACAGAAATGCTTAGAATTTGCTTGTAATGTCAATTCTGTGATTATTTCGTCAAATTGGAGCCTTTCACCGAGATTTCTTGGAGCCTTTGGACATATTCTGTTGTAACCTATCAGGCTGAGCACGAAAATGACAAAGACAATCAACAGAGAGGCTGGCAAGTACCGGATTTGGCGACAAAACCCCGTTTTTGGCTCAATTTCCATACAAAACGTCGAAATTTGGGCCAAATGTGGCCAAATTCGAGACTTTCACCGACTCCTCTTGCATCCCTTGGCCCTATTTTGTTGTATCCTGTCAGGCTGAGCACGAAAATGACAAAGACAATCAACAGAGAGGCTGGCAAGTACCGGATTTGGCGACAAAACCCCGTTTTTGGCTCAATTTCCATACAAAACGTCGAAATTTGGGCCAAATGTGGCCAAATTCGAGACTTTCACCGACTCCTCTTGCATCCCTTGGCCCTATTTTGTTGTATCCTGTCAGGCTGAGCACGAAAATGACAAAGACAATCAACAGAGAGGCTGGCAAGTACCGGATTTGGCGACAAAACCCCGTTTTTGGCTCAATTTCCATACAAAACGTCGAAATTTGGGCCAAATGTGGCCAAATTCGAGGCTTTCACCGACTCCCATTGGATCCCTTGGCCATATTTTGTTGTATCCTGTCAGGCTGAGCAAAAAAATGGCCAAGGGCATCAAGCAATTCAGTGGTAAGTACCGATTTTTGCGACAAATGCACAGAAATGCTTAGAATTTGCTTGTAATGTCAATTCTGTGATTATTTCGTCAAATTGGAGCCTTTCACCGAGATTTCTTGGAGCCTTTGGACATATTCTGTTGTAACCTATCAGGCTGAGCACGAAAATGACAAAGACAATCAACAGAGAGGCTGGCAAGTACCGGATTTGGCGACAAAACCCCGTTTTTGGCTCAATTTCCATACAAAACGTCGAAATTTGGGCTAAATGTGGCCAAATTCGAGGCTTTCACCGACTCCCATTGGATCCCTTGGCCATATTTTGTTGTATCCTGTCAGGCTGAGCAAAAAAATGGCCAAGGGCATCAAGCAATTCAGTGGTAAGTACCGATTTTTGCGACAAATGCACAGAAATGCTTAGAATTTGCTTGTAATGTCAATTCTGTGATTATTTCGTCAAATTGGAGTCTTTCACCGAGATTTCTTGCATCCCTTGGCCCTATTTTGTTGTATCCTGTCAGGCTGAGCACGAAAATGACAAAGACAATCAACAGAGAGACTGGCAAGTACCGGATTTGGCGACAAAACCCCGTTTTTGGCTCAATTTCCATACAAAACGTCGAAATTTGGGCCAAATGTGGCCAAATTCGAGACTTTCACCGACTCCTCTTGCATCCCTTGGCCCTATTTTGTTGTATCCTGTCAGGCTGAGCACGAAAATGACAAAGACAATCAACAGAGAGGCTGGCAAGTACCGGATTTGGCGACAAAACCCCGTTTTTGGCTCAATTTCCATACAAAACGTCGAAATTTGGGCCAAATGTGGCCAAATTCGAGACTTTCACCGACTCCTCTTGCATCCCTTGGCCCTATTTTGTTGTATCCTGTCAGGCTGAGCACGAAAATGACAAAGACAATCAACAGAGAGGCTGGCAAGTACCGGATTTGGCGACAAAACCCCGTTTTTGGCTCAATTTCCATACAAAACGTCGAAATTTGGGCCAAATGTGGCCAAATTCGAGGCTTTCACCGACTCCCATTGGATCCCTTGGCCATATTTTGTTGTATCCTGTCAGGCTGAGCAAAAAAATGGCCAAGGGCATCAAGCAATTCAGTGGTAAGTACCGATTTTTGCGACAAATGCACAGAAATGCTTAGAATTTGCTTGTAATGTCAATTCTGTGATTATTTCGTCAAATTGGAGCCTTTCACCGAGATTTCTTGCATCCCTTGGCCCTATTTTGTTGTATCCTGTCAGGCTGAGCACGAAAATGACAAAGACAATCAACAGAGAGACTGGCAAGTACCGGATTTGGCGACAAAACCCCGTTTTTGGCTCAATTTCCATACAAAACGTCGAAATTTGGGCCAAATGTGGCCAAATTCGAGACTTTCACCGACTCCTCTTGCATCCCTTGGCCCTATTTTGTTGTATCCTGTCAGGCTGAGCACGAAAATGACAAAGACAATCAACAGAGAGGCTGGCAAGTACCGGATTTGGCGACAAAACCCCGTTTTTGGCTCAATTTCCATACAAAACGTCGAAATTTGGGCCAAATGTGGCCAAATTCGAGGCTTTCACCGACTCCCATTGGATCCCTTGGCCATATTTTGTTGTATCCTGTCAGGCTGAGCAAAAAAATGGCCAAGGGCATCAAGCAATTCAGTGGTAAGTACCGATTTTTGCGACAAATGCACAGAAATGCTTAGAATTTGCTTGTAATGTCAATTCTGTGATTATTTCGTCAAATTGGAGCCTTTCACCGAGATTTCTTGGAGCCTTTGGACATATTCTGTTGTAACCTATCAGGCTGAGCACGAAAATGACAAAGACAATCAACAGAGAGGCTGGCAAGTACCGGATTTGGCGACAAAACCCCGTTTTTGGCTCAATTTCCATACAAAACGTCGAAATTTGGGCCAAATGTGGCCAAATTCGAGGCTTTCACCGACTCCCATTGGATCCCTTGGCCATATTTTGTTGTATCCTGTCAGGCTGAGCAAAAAAATGGCCAAGGGCATCAAGCAATTCAGTGGTAAGTACCGATTTTTGCGACAAATGCACAGAAATGCTTAGAATTTGCTTGTAATGTCAATTCTGTGATTATTTCGTCAAATTGGAGCCTTTCACCGAGATTTCTTGGAGCCTTTGGACATATTCTGTTGTAACCTATCAGGCTGAGCACGAAAATGACAAAGACAATCAACAGAGAGGCTGGCAAGTACCGGATTTGGCGACAAAACCCCGTTTTTGGCTCAATTTCCATACAAAACGTCGAAATTTGGGCCAAATGTGGCCAAATTCGAGACTTTCACCGACTCCTCTTGCATCCCTTGGCCCTATTTTGTTGTATCCTGTCAGGCTGAGCACGAAAATGACAAAGACAATCAACAGAGAGGCTGGCAAGTACCGGATTTGGCGACAAAACCCCGTTTTTGGCTCAATTTCCATACAAAACGTCGAAATTTGGGCCAAATGTGGCCAAATTCGAGGCTTTCACCGACTCCCATTGGATCCCTTGGCCATATTTTGTTGTATCCTGTCAGGCTGAGCAAAAAAATGGCCAAGGGCATCAAGCAATTCAGTGGTAAGTACCGATTTTTGCGACAAATGCACAGAAATGCTTAGAATTTGCTTGTAATGTCAATTCTGTGATTATTTCGTCAAATTGGAGCCTTTCACCGAGATTTCTTGGAGCCTTTGGACATATTCTGTTGTAACCTATCAGGCTGAGCACGAAAATGACAAAGACAATCAACAGAGAGGCTGGCAAGTACCGGATTTGGCGACAAAACCCCGTTTTTGGCTCAATTTCCATACAAAACGTCGAAATTTGGGCCAAATGTGGCCAAATTCGAGACTTTCACCGACTCCTCTTGCATCCCTTGGCCCTATTTTGTTGTATCCTGTCAGGCTGAGCACGAAAATGACAAAGACAATCAACAGAGAGGCTGGCAAGTACCGGATTTGGCGACAAAACCCCGTTTTTGGCTCAATTTCCATACAAAACGTCGAAATTTGGGCCAAATGTGGCCAAATTCGAGACTTTCACCGACTCCTCTTGCATCCCTTGGCCCTATTTTGTTGTATCCTGTCAGGCTGAGCACGAAAATGACAAAGACAATCAACAGAGAGGCTGGCAAGTACCGGATTTGGCGACAAAACCCCGTTTTTGGCTCAATTTCCATACAAAACGTCGAAATTTGGGCCAAATGTGGCCAAATTCGAGGCTTTCACCGACTCCCATTGGATCCCTTGGCCATATTTTGTTGTATCCTGTCAGGCTGAGCAAAAAAATGGCCAAGGGCATCAAGCAATTCAGTGGTAAGTACCGATTTTTGCGACAAATGCACAGAAATGCTTAGAATTTGCTTGTAATGTCAATTCTGTGATTATTTCGTCAAATTGGAGCCTTTCACCGAGATTTCTTGTATCCCTTGGCCCTATTTTGTTGTATCCTGTCAGGCTGAGCACGAAAATGACAAAGACAATCAACAGAGAGACTGGCAAGTACCGGATTTGGCGACAAAACCCCGTTTTTGGCTCAACTTCCATACAAAACGTCGAAATTTGGGCCAAATGTGGCCAAATTCGAGACTTTCACCGACTCCTCTTGCATCCCTTGGCCCTATTTTGTTGTATCCTGTCAGGCTGAGCACGAAAATGACAAAGACAATCAACAGAGAGGCTGGCAAGTACCGGATTTGGCGACAAAACCCCGTTTTTGGCTCAATTTCCATACAAAACGTCGAAATTTGGGCCAAATGTGGCCAAATTCGAGACTTTCACCGACTCCTCTTGCATCCCTTGGCCCTATTTTGTTGTATCCTGTCAGGCTGAGCACGAAAATGACAAAGACAATCAACAGAGAGGCTGGCAAGTACCGGATTTGGCGACAAAACCCCGTTTTTGGCTCAATTTCCATACAAAACGTCGAAATTTGGGCCAAATGTGGCCAAATTCGAGGCTTTCACCGACTCCCATTGGATCCCTTGGCCATATTTTGTTGTATCCTGTCAGGCTGAGCAAAAAAATGGCCAAGGGCATCAAGCAATTCAGTGGTAAGTACCGATTTTTGCGACAAATGCACAGAAATGCTTAGAATTTGCTTGTAATGTCAATTCTGTGATTATTTCGTCAAATTGGAGCCTTTCACCGAGATTTCTTGCATCCCTTGGCCCTATTTTGTTGTATCCTGTCAGGCTGAGCACGAAAATGACAAAGACAATCAACAGAGAGACTGGCAAGTACCGGATTTGGCGACAAAACCCCGTTTTTGGCTCAATTTCCATACAAAACGTCGAAATTTGGGCCAAATGTGGCCAAATTCGAGACTTTCACCGACTCCTCTTGCATCCCTTGGCCCTATTTTGTTGTATCCTTTCAGGCTGAGCACGAAAATGACAAAGACAATCAACAGAGAGGCTGGCAAGTACCGGATTTGGCGACAAAACCCCGTTTTTGGCTCAATTTCCATACAAAACGTCGAAATTTGGGCCAAATGTGGCCAAATTCGAGACTTTCACCGACTCCTCTTGCATCCCTTGGCCCTATTTTGTTGTATCCTGTCAGGCTGAGCACGAAAATGACAAAGACAATCAACAGAGAGGCTGGCAAGTACCGGATTTGGCGACAAAACCCCGTTTTTGGCTCAATTTCCATACAAAACGTCGAAATTTGGGCCAAATGTGGCCAAATTCGAGGCTTTCACCGACTCCCATTGGATCCCTTGGCCATATTTTGTTGTATCCTGTCAAGCTGAGCAAAAAAATGGCCAAGGGCATCAAGCAATTCAGTGGTAAGTACCGATTTTTGCGACAAATGCACAGAAATGCTTAGAATTTGCTTGTAATGTCAATTCTGTGATTATTTCGTCAAATTGGAGTCTTTCACCGAGATTTCTTGGAGCCTTTGGACATATTCTGTTGTAACCTATCAGGCTGAGCACGAAAATGACAAAGACAATCAACAGAGAGGCTGGCAAGTACCGGATTTGGCGACAAAACCCCGTTTTTGGCTCAATTTCCATACAAAACGTCGAAATTTGGGCCAAATGTGGCCAAATTCGAGGCTTTCACCGACTCCCATTGGATCCCTTGGCCATATTTTGTTGTATCCTGTCAGGCTGAGCAAAAAAATGGCCAAGGGCATCAAGCAATTCAGTGGTAAGTACCGATTTTTGCGACAAATGCACAGAAATGCTTAGAATTTGCTTGTAATGTCAATTCTGTGATTATTTCGTCAAATTGGAGCCTTTCACCGAGATTTCTTGGAGCCTTTGGACATATTCTGTTGTAACCTATCAGGCTGAGCACGAAAATGACAAAGACAATCAACAGAGAGGCTGGCAAGTACCGGATTTGGCGACAAAACTCCGTTTTTGGCTCAATTTCCATACAAAACGTCGAAATTTGGGCCAAATGTGGCCAAATTCGAGACTTTCACCGACTCCTCTTGCATCCCTTGGCCCTATTTTGTTGTATCCTTTCAGGCTGAGCACGAAAATGACAAAGACAATCAACAGAGAGGCTGGCAAGTACCGGATTTGGCGACAAAACCCCGTTTTTGGCTCAATTTCCATACAAAACGTCGAAATTTGGGCCAAATGTGGCCAAATTCGAGGCTTTCACCGACTCCCATTGGATCCCTTGGCCATATTTTGTTGTATCCTGTCAGGCTGAGCAAAAAAATGGCCAAGGGCATCAAGCAATTCAGTGGTAAGTACCGATTTTTGCGACAAATGCACAGAAATGCTTAGAATTTGCTTGTAATGTCAATTCTGTGATTATTTCGTCAAATTGGAGCCTTTCACCGAGATTTCTTGGAGCCTTTGGACATATTCTGTTGTAACCTATCAGGCTGAGCACGAAAATGACAAAGACAATCAACAGAGAGGCTGGCAAGTACCGGATTTGGCGACAAAACCCCGTTTTTGGCTCAATTTCCATACAAAACGTCGAAATTTGGGCCAAATGTGGCCAAATTCGAGACTTTCACCAACTCCTCTTGCATCCCTTGGCCCTATTTTGTTGTATCCTGTCAGGCTGAGCACGAAAATGACAAAGACAATCAACAGAGAGGCTGGCAAGTACCGGATTTGGCGACAAAACCCCGTTTTTGGCTCAATTTCCATACAAAACGTCGAAATTTGGGCCAAATGTGGCCAAATTCGAGGCTTTCACCGACTCCCATTGGATCCCTTGGCCATATTTTGTTGTATCCTGTCAGGCTGAGCAAAAAAATGGCCAAGGGCATCAAGCAATTCAGTGGTAAGTACCGATTTTTGCGACAAATGCACAGAAATGCTTAGAATTTGCTTGTAATGTCAATTCTGTGATTATTTCGTCAAATTGGAGCCTTTCACCAAGATTTCTCGCATCCCTTGGCCCTATTTTGTTGTATCCTGTCAGGCTGAGCACGAAAATGACAAAGACAATCAACAGAGAGACTGGCAAGTACCGGATTTGGCGACAAAACCCCGTTTTTGGCTCAATTTCCATACAAAACGTCGAAATTTGGGCCAAATGTGGCCAAATTCGAGACTTTCACCGACTCCTCTTGCATCCCTTGGCCCTATTTTGTTGTATCCTGTCAGGCTGAGCACGAAAATGACAAAGACAATCAACAGAGAGGCTGGCAAGTACCGGATTTGGCGACAAAACCCCGTTTTTGGTTCAATTTCCATACAAAACGTCGAAATTTGGGCCAAATGTGGCCAAATTCGAGACTTTCACCGACTCCTCTTGCATCCCTTGGCCCTATTTTGTTGTATCCTGTCAGGCTGAGCACGAAAATGACAAAGACAATCAACAGAGAGACTGGCAAGTACCGGATTTGGCGACAAAACCCCGTTTTTGGCTCAATTTCCATACAAAACGTCGAAATTTGGGCCAAATGTGGCCAAATTCGAGACTTTCACCGACTCCTCTTGCATCCCTTGGCCCTATTTTGTTGTATCCTGTCAGGCTGAGCACGAAAATGACAAAGACAATCAACAGAGAGGCTGGCAAGTACCGGATTTGGCGACAAAACCCCGTTTTTGGTTCAATTTCCATACAAAACGTCGAAATTTGGGCCAAATGTGGCCAAATTCGAGACTTTCACCGACTCCTCTTGCATCCCTTGGCCCTATTTTGTTGTATCCTGTCAGGCTGAGCACGAAAATGACAAAGACAATCAACAGAGAGGCTGGCAAGTACCGGATTTGGCGACAAAACCCCGTTTTTGGCTCAATTTCCATACAAAACGTCGAAATTTGGGCCAAATGTGGCCAAATTCGAGGCTTTCACCGACTCCCATTGGATCCCTTGGCCATATTTTGTTGTATCCTGTCAGGCTGAGCAAAAAAATGGCCAAGGGCATCAAGCAATTCAGTGGTAAGTACCGATTTTTGCGACAAATGCACAGAAATGCTTAGAATTTGCTTGTAATGTCAATTCTGTGATTATTTCGTCAAATTGGAGCCTTTCACCGAGATTTCTTGTATCCCTTGGCCCTATTTTGTTGTATCCTGTCAGGCTGAGCACGAAAATGACAAAGACAATCAACAGAGAGACTGGCAAGTACCGGATTTGGCGACAAAACCCCGTTTTTGGCTCAATTTCCATACAAAACGTCGAAATTTGGGCCAAATGTGGCCAAATTCGAGACTTTCACCGACTCCTCTTGCATCCCTTGGCCCTATTTTGTTGTATCCTTTCAGGCTGAGCACGAAAATGACAAAGACAATCAACAGAGAGGCTGGCAAGTACCGGATTTGGCGACAAAACCCCGTTTTTGGCTCAATTTCCATACAAAACGTCGAAATTTGGGCCAAATGTGGCCAAATTCGAGACTTTCACCGACTCCTCTTGCATCCCTTGGCCCTATTTTGTTGTATCCTGTCAGGCTGAGCACGAAAATGACAAAGACAATCAACAGAGAGGCTGGCAAGTACCGGATTTGGCGACAAAACCCCGTTTTTGGCTCAATTTCCATACAAAACGTCGAAATTTGGGCCAAATGTGGCCAAATTCGAGGCTTTCACCGACTCCCATTGGATCCCTTGGCCATATTTTGTTGTATCCTGTCAGGCTGAGCAAAAAAATGGCCAAGGGCATCAAGCAATTCAGTGGTAAGTACCGATTTTTGCGACAAATGCACAGAAATGCTTAGAATTTGCTTGTAATGTCAATTCTGTGATTATTTCGTCAAATTGGAGCCTTTCACCGAGATTTCTTGGAGCCTTTGGACATATTCTGTTGTAACCTATCAGGCTGAGCACGAAAATGACAAAGACAATCAACAGAGAGGCTGGCAAGTACCGGATTTGGCGACAAAACCCCGTTTTTGGCTCAATTTCCATACAAAACGTCGAAATTTGGGCCAAATGTGGCCAAATTCGAGACTTTCACCGACTCCTCTTGCATCCCTTGGCCCTATTTTGTTGTATCCTGTCAGGCTGAGCACGAAAATGACAAAGACAATCAACAGAGAGGCTGGCAAGTACCGGATTTGGCGACAAAACCCCGTTTTTGGCTCAATTTCCATACAAAACGTCGAAATTTGGGCCAAATGTGGCCAAATTCGAGGCTTTCACCGACTCCCATTGGATCCCTTGGCCATATTTTGTTGTATCCTGTCAGGCTGAGCAAAAAAATGGCCAAGGGCATCAAGCAATTCAGTGGTAAGTACCGATTTTTGCGACAAATGCACAGAAATGCTTAGAATTTGCTTGTAATGTCAATTCTGTGATTATTTCGTCAAATTGGAGCCTTTCACCGAGATTTCTTGGAGCCTTTGGACATATTCTGTTGTAACCTATCAGGCTGAGCACGAAAATGACAAAGACAATCAACAGAGAGGCTGGCAAGTACCGGATTTGGCGACAAAACCCCGTTTTTGGCTCAATTTCCATACAAAACGTCGAAATTTGGGCCAAATGTGGCCAAATTCGAGACTTTCACCGACTCCTCTTGCATCCCTTGGCCCTATTTTGTTGTATCCTGTCAGGCTGAGCACGAAAATGACAAAGACAATCAACAGAGAGGCTGGCAAGTACCGGATTTGGCGACAAAACCCCGTTTTTGGCTCAATTTCCATACAAAACGTCGAAATTTGGGCCAAATGTGGCCAAATTCGAGGCTTTCACCGACTCCCATTGGATCCCTTGGCCATATTTTGTTGTATCCTGTCAGGCTGAGCAAAAAAATGGCCAAGGGCATCAAGCAATTCAGTGGTAAGTACCGATTTTTGCGACAAATGCACAGAAATGCTTAGAATTTGCTTGTAATGTCAATTCTGTGATTATTTCGTCAAATTGGAGCCTTTCACCGAGATTTCTTGGAGCCTTTGGACATATTCTGTTGTAACCTATCAGGCTGAGCACGAAAATGACAAAGACAATCAACAGAGAGACTGGCAAGTACCGGATTTGGCGACAAAACCCCGTTTTTGGCTCAATTTCCATACAAAACGTCGAAATTTGGGCCAAATGTGGCCAAATTCGAGACTTTCACCGACTCCTCTTGCATCCCTTGGCCCTATTTTGTTGTATCCTGTCAGGCTGAGCACGAAAATGACAAAGACAATCAACAGAGAGGCTGGCAAGTACCGGATTTGGCGACAAAACCCCGTTTTTGGCTCAATTTCCATACAAAACGTCGAAATTTGGGCCAAATGTGGCCAAATTCGAGGCTTTCACCGACTCCCATTGGATCCCTTGGCCATATTTTATTGTATCCTGTCAGGCTGAGCAAAAAAATGGCCAAGGGCATCAAGCAATTCAGTGGTAAGTACCGATTTTTGCGACAAATGCACAGAAATGCTTAGAATTTGCTTGTAATGTCAATTCTGTGATTATTTCGTCAAATTGGAGCCTTTCACCAAGATTTCTTGCATCCCTTGGCCCTATTTTGTTGTATCCTGTCAGGCTGAGCACGAAAATGACAAAGACAATCAACAGAGAGACTGGCAAGTACCGGATTTGGCGACAAAACCCCGTTTTTGGCTCAATTTCCATACAAAACGTCGAAATTTGGGCCAAATGTGGCCAAATTCGAGACTTTCACCGACTCCTCTTGCATCCCTTGGCCCTATTTTGTTGTATCCTGTCAGGCTGAGCACGAAAATGACAAAGACAATCAACAGAGAGGCTGGCAAGTACCGGATTTGGCGACAAAACCCCGTTTTTGGCTCAATTTCCATACAAAACGTCGAAATTTGGGCCAAATGTGGCCAAATTCGAGACGTTCACCGACTCCTCTTGCATCCCTTGGCCCTATTTTGTTGTATCCTGTCAGGCTGAGCACGAAAATGACAAAGACAATCAACAGAGAGGCTGGCAAGTACCGGATTTGGCGACAAAACCCCGTTTTTGGCTCAATTTCCATACAAAACGTCGAAATTTGGGCCAAATGTGGCCAAATTCGAGGCTTTCACCGACTCCCATTGGATCCCTTGGCCATATTTTGTTGTATCCTGTCAGGCTGAGCAAAAAAATGGCCAAGGGCATCAAGCAATTCAGTGGTAAGTACCGATTTTTGCGACAAATGCACAGAAATGCTTAGAATTTGCTTGTAATGTCAATTCTGTGATTATTTCGTCAAATTGGAGCCTTTCACCGAGATTTCTTGTATCCCTTGGCCCTATTTTGTTGTATCCTGTCAGGCTGAGCACGAAAATGACAAAGACAATCAACAGAGAGACTGGCAAGTACCGGATTTGGCGACAAAACCCCGTTTTTGGCTCAATTTCCATACAAAACGTCGAAATTTGGGCCAAATGTGGCCAAATTCGAGACTTTCACCAACTCCTCTTGCATCCCTTGGCCCTATTTTGTTGTATCCTGTCAGGCTGAGCACGAAAATGACAAAGACAATCAACAGAGAGGCTGGCAAGTACCGGATTTGGCGACAAAACCCCGTTTTTGGCTCAATTTCCATACAAAACGTCGAAATTTGGGCCAAATGTGGCCAAATTCGAAACTTTCACCGACTCCTCTTGCATCCCTTGGCCCTATTTTGTTGTATCCTTTCAGGCTGAGCACGAAAATGACAAAGACAATCAACAGAGAGGCTGGCAAGTACCGGATTTGGCGACAAAACCCCGTTTTTGGCTCAATTTCCATACAAAACGTCGAAATTTGGGCCAAATGTGGCCAAATTCGAGGCTTTCACCGACTCCCATTGGATCCCTTGGCCATATTTTGTTGTATCCTGTCAGGCTGAGCAAAAAAATGGCCAAGGGCATCAAGCAATTCAGTGGTAAGTACCGATTTTTGCGACAAATGCACAGAAATGCTTAGAATTTGCTTGTAATGTCAATTCTGTGATTATTTCGTCAAATTGGAGCCTTTCACCGAGATTTCTTGGAGCCTTTGGACATATTCTGTTGTAACCTATCAGGCTGAGCACGAAAATGACAAAGACAATCAACAGAGAGGCTGGCAAGTACCGGATTTGGCGACAAAACCCCGTTTTTGGCTCAATTTCCATACAAAACGTCGAAATTTGGGCCAAATGTGGCCAAATTCGAGACTTTCACCAACTCCTCTTGCATCCCTTGGCCCTATTTTGTTGTATCCTGTCAGGCTGAGCACGAAAATGACAAAGACAATCAACAGAGAGGCTGGCAAGTACCGGATTTGGCGACAAAACCCCGTTTTTGGCTCAATTTCCATACAAAACGTCGAAATTTGGGCCAAATGTGGCCAAATTCGAGGCTTTCACCGACTCCCATTGGATCCCTTGGCCATATTTTGTTGTATCCTGTCAGGCTGAGCAAAAAAATGGCCAAGGGCATCAAGCAATTCAGTGGTAAGTACCGATTTTTGCGACAAATGCACAGAAATGCTTAGAATTTGCTTGTAATGTCAATTCTGTGATTATTTCGTCAAATTGGAGCCTTTCACCGAGATTTCTTGGAGCCTTTGGACATATTCTGTTGTAACCTATCAGGCTGACCACGAAAATGACAAAGACAATCAACAGAGAGGCTGGCAAGTACCGGATTTGGCGACAAAACCCCGTTTTTGGCTCAATTTCCATACAAAACGTCGAAATTTGGGCCAAATGTGGCCAAATTCGAGACTTTCACCGACTCCTCTTGCATCCCTTGGCCCTATTTTGTTGTATCCTGTCAGGCTGAGCACGAAAATGACAAAGACAATCAACAGAGAGGCTGGCAAGTACCGGATTTGGCGACAAAACCCCGTTTTTGGCTCAATTTCCATACAAAACGTCGAAATTTGGGCCAAATGTGGCCAAATTCGAGGCTTTCACCGACTCCCATTGGATCCCTTGGCCATATTTTGTTGTATCCTGTCAGGCTGAGCAAAAAAATGGCCAAGGGCATCAAGCAATTCAGTGGTAAGTACCGATTTTTGCGACAAATGCACAGAAATGCTTAGAATTTGCTTGTAATGTCAATTCTGTGATTATTTCATCAAATTGGAGCCTTTCACCGAGATTTCTTGGAGCCTTTGGACATATTCTGTTGTAACCTATCAGGCTGAGCACGAAAATGACAAAGACAATCAACAGAGAGGCTGGCAAGTACCGGATTTGGCGACAAAACCCCGTTTTTGGCTCAATTTCCATACAAAACGTCGAAATTTGGGCCAAATGTGGCCAAATTCGAGACTTTCACCGACTCCTCTTGCATCCCTTGGCCCTATTTTGTTGTATCCTGTCAGGCTGAGCACGAAAATGACAAAGACAATCAACAGAGAGGCTGGCAAGTACCGGATTTGGCGACAAAACCCCGTTTTTGGCTCAATTTCCATACAAAACGTCGAAATTTGGGCCAAATGTGGCCAAATTCGAGGCTTTCACCGACTCCCATTGGATCCCTTGGCCATATTTTGTTGTATCCTGTCAGGCTGAGCAAAAAAATGGCCAAGGGCATCAAGCAATTCAGTGGTAAGTACCGATTTTTGCGACAAATGCACAGAAATGCTTAGAATTTGCCTGTAATGTCAATTCTGTGATTATTTCGTCAAATTGGAGCCTTTCACCGAGATTTCTTGGAGCCTTTGGACATATTCTGTTGTAACCTATCAGGCTGAGCACGAAAATGACAAAGACAATCAACAGAGAGGCTGGCAAGTACCGGATTTGGCGACAAAACCCCGTTTTTGGCTCAATTTCCATACAAAACGTCGAAATTTGGGCCAAATGTGGCCAAATTCGAGACTTTCACCGACTCCTCTTGCATCCCTTGGCCCTATTTTGTTGTATCCTGTCAGGCTGAGCACGAAAATGACAAAGACAATCAACAGAGAGGCTGGCAAGTACCGGATTTGGCGACAAAACCCCGTTTTTGGCTCAATTTCCATACAAAACGTCGAAATTTGGGCCAAATGTGGCCAAATTCGAGACTTTCACCGACTCCTCTTGCATCCCTTGGCCCTATTTTGTTGTATCCTGTCAGGCTGAGCACGAAAATGACAAAGACAATCAACAGAGAGGCTGGCAAGTACCGGATTTGGCGACAAAACCCCGTTTTTGGCTCAATTTCCATACAAAACGTCGAAATTTGGGCCAAATGTGGCCAAATTCGAGGCTTTCACCGACTCCCATTGGATCCCTTGGCCATATTTTGTTGTATCCTGTCAGGCTGAGCAAAAAAATGGCCAAGGGCATCAAGCAATTCAGTGGTAAGTACCGATTTTTGCGACAAATGCACAGAAATGCTTAGAATTTGCTTGTAATGTCAATTCTGTGATTATTTCGTCAAATTGGAGCCTTTCACCGAGATTTCTTGGAGCCTTTGGACATATTCTGTTGTAACCTATCAGGCTGAGCACGAAAATGACAAAGACAATCAACAGAGAGGCTGGCAAGTACCGGATTTGGCGACAAAACCCCGTTTTTGGCTCAATTTCCATACAAAACGTCGAAATTTGGGCCAAATGTGGCCAAATTCGAGGCTTTCACCGACTCCCATTGGATCCCTTGGCCATATTTTGTTGTATCCTGTCAGGCTGAGCAAAAAAATGGCCAAGGGCATCAAGCAATTCAGTGGTAAGTACCGATTTTTGCGACAAATGCACAGAAATGCTTAGAATTTGCTTGTAATGTCAATTCTGTGATTATTTCGTCAAATTGGAGCCTTTCACCGAGATTTCTTGTATCCCTTGGCCCTATTTTGTTGTATCCTGTCAGGCTGAGCACGAAAATGACAAAGACAATCAACAGAGAGACTGGCAAGTACCGGATTTGGCGACAAAACCCCGTTTTTGGCTCAATTTCCATACAAAACGTCGAAATTTGGGCCAAATGTGGCCAAATTCGAGACTTTCACCAACTCCTCTTGCATCCCTTGGCCCTATTTTGTTGTATCCTGTCAGGCTGAGCACGAAAATGACAAAGACAATCAACAGAGAGGCTGGCAAGTACCGGATTTGGCGACAAAACCCCGTTTTTGGCTCAATTTCCATACAAAACGTCGAAATTTGGGCCAAATGTGGCCAAATTCGAAACTTTCACCGACTCCTCTTGCATCCCTTGGCCCTATTTTGTTGTATCCTTTCAGGCTGAGCACGAAAATGACAAAGACAATCAACAGAGAGGCTGGCAAGTACCGGATTTGGCGACAAAACCCCGTTTTTGGCTCAATTTCCATACAAAACGTCGAAATTTGGGCCAAATGTGGCCAAATTCGAGGCTTTCACCGACTCCCATTGGATCCCTTGGCCATATTTTGTTGTATCCTGTCAGGCTGAGCAAAAAAATGGCCAAGGGCATCAAGCAATTCAGTGGTAAGTACCGATTTTTGCGACAAATGCACAGAAATGCTTAGAATTTGCTTGTAATGTCAATTCTGTGATTATTTCGTCAAATTGGAGCCTTTCACCGAGATTTCTTGGAGCCTTTGGACATATTCTGTTGTAACCTATCAGGCTGACCACGAAAATGACAAAGACAATCAACAGAGAGGCTGGCAAGTACCGGATTTGGCGACAAAACCCCGTTTTTGGCTCAATTTCCATACAAAACGTCGAAATTTGGGCCAAATGTGGCCAAATTCGAGACTTTCACCAACTCCTCTTGCATCCCTTGGCCCTATTTTGTTGTATCCTGTCAGGCTGAGCACGAAAATGACAAAGACAATCAACAGAGAGGCTGGCAAGTACCGGATTTGGCGACAAAACCCCGTTTTTGGCTCAATTTCCATACAAAACGTCGAAATTTGGGCCAAATGTGGCCAAATTCGAGGCTTTCACCGACTCCCATTGGATCCCTTGGCCATATTTTGTTGTATCCTGTCAGGCTGAGCAAAAAAATGGCCAAGGGCATCAAGCAATTCAGTGGTAAGTACCGATTTTTGCGACAAATGCACAGAAATGCTTAGAATTTGCTTGTAATGTCAATTCTGTGATTATTTCATCAAATTGGAGCCTTTCACCGAGATTTCTTGGAGCCTTTGGACATATTCTGTTGTAACCTATCAGGCTGAGCACGAAAATGACAAAGACAATCAACAGAGAGGCTGGCAAGTACCGGATTTGGCGACAAAACCCCGTTTTTGGCTCAATTTCCATACAAAACGTCGAAATTTGGGCCAAATGTGGCCAAATTCGAGACTTTCACCGACTCCTCTTGCATCCCTTGGCCCTATTTTGTTGTATCCTGTCAGGCTGAGAACGAAAATGACAAAGACAATCAACAGAGAGGCTGGCAAGTACCGGATTTGGCGACAAAACCCCGTTTTTGGCTCAATTTCCATACAAAACGTCGAAATTTGGGCCAAATGTGGCCAAATTCGAGGCTTTCACCGACTCCCATTGGATCCCTTGGCCATATTTTGTTGTATCCTGTCAGGCTGAGCAAAAAAATGGCCAAGGGCATCAAGCAATTCAGTGGTAAGTACCGATTTTTGCGACAAATGCACAGAAATGCTTAGAATTTGCCTGTAATGTCAATTCTGTGATTATTTCGTCAAATTGGAGCCTTTCACCGAGATTTCTTGGAGCCTTTGGACATATTCTGTTGTAACCTATCAGGCTGAGCACGAAAATGACAAAGACAATCAACAGAGAGGCTGGCAAGTACCGGATTTGGCGACAAAACCCCGTTTTTGGCTCAATTTCCATACAAAACGTCGAAATTTGGGCCAAATGTGGCCAAATTCGAGACTTTCACCGACTCCTCTTGCATCCCTTGGCCCTATTTTGTTGTATCCTGTCAGGCTGAGCACGAAAATGACAAAGACAATCAACAGAGAGGCTGGCAAGTACCGGATTTGGCGACAAAACCCCGTTTTTGGCTCAATTTCCATACAAAACGTCGAAATTTGGGCCAAATGTGGCCAAATTCGAGACTTTCACCGACTCCTCTTGCATCCCTTGGCCCTATTTTGTTGTATCCTGTCAGGCTGAGCACGAAAATGACAAAGACAATCAACAGAGAGGCTGGCAAGTACCGGATTTGGCGACAAAACCCCGTTTTTGGCTCAATTTCCATACAAAACGTCGAAATTTGGGCCAAATGTGGCCAAATTCGAGGCTTTCACCGACTCCCATTGGATCCCTTGGCCATATTTTGTTGTATCCTGTCAGGCTGAGCAAAAAAATGGCCAAGGGCATCAAGCAATTCAGTGGTAAGTACCGATTTTTGCGACAAATGCACAGAAATGCTTAGAATTTGCTTGTAATGTCAATTCTGTGATTATTTCGTCAAATTGGAGCCTTTCACCGAGATTTCTTGGAGCCTTTGGACATATTCTGTTGTAACCTATCAGGCTGAGCACGAAAATGACAAAGACAATCAACAGAGAGACTGGCAAGTACCGGATTTGGCGACAAAACCCCGTTTTTGGCTCAATTTCCATACAAAACGTCGAAATTTGGGCCAAATGTGGCCAAATTCGAGACTTTCACCGACTCCTCTTGCATCCCTTGGCCCTATTTTGTTGTATCCTGTCAGGCTGAGCACGAAAATGACAAAGACAATCAACAGAGAGGCTGGCAAGTACCGGATTTGGCGACAAAACCCCGTTTTTGGCTCAATTTCCATACAAAACGTCGAAATTTGGGCCAAATGTGGCCAAATTCGAGGCTTTCACCGACTCCCATTGGATCCCTTGGCCATATTTTGTTGTATCCTGTCAGGCTGAGCAAAAAAATGGCCAAGGGCATCAAGCAATTCAGTGGTAAGTACCGATTTTTGCGACAAATGCACAGAAATGCTTAGAATTTGCTTGTAATGTCAATTCTGTGATTATTTCGTCAAATTGGAGCCTTTCACCGAGATTTCTTGCATCCCTTGGCCCTATTTTGTTGTATCCTGTCAGGCTGAGCACGAAAATGACAAAGACAATCAACAGAGAGACTGGCAAGTACCGGATTTGGCGACAAAACCCCGTTTTTGGCTCAATTTCCATACAAAACGTCGAAATTTGGGCCAAATGTGGCCAAATTCGAGACTTTCACCGACTCCTCTTGCATCCCTTGGCCCTATTTTGTTGTATCCTGTCAGGCTGAGCACGAAAATGACAAAGACAATCAACAGAGAGGCTGGCAAGTACCGGATTTGGCGACAAAACCCCGTTTTTGGTTCAATTTCCATACAAAACGTCGAAATTTGGGCCAAATGTGGCCAAATTCGAGACTTTCACCGACTCCTCTTGCATCCCTTGGCCCTATTTTGTTGTATCCTGTCAGGCTGAGCACGAAAATGACAAAGACAATCAACAGAGAGGCTGGCAAGTACCGGATTTGGCGACAAAACCCCGTTTTTGGCTCAATTTCCATACAAAACGTCGAAATTTGGGCCAAATGTGGCCAAATTCGAGGCTTTCACCGACTCCCATTGGATCCCTTGGCCATATTTTGTTGTATCCTGTCAGGCTGAGCAAAAAAATGGCCAAGGGCATCAAGCAATTCAGTGGTAAGTACCGATTTTTGCGACAAATGCACAGAAATGCTTAGAATTTGCTTGTAATGTCAATTCTGTGATTATTTCGTCAAATTGGAGCCTTTCACCGAGATTTCTTGTATCCCTTGGCCCTATTTTGTTGTATCCTGTCAGGCTGAGCACGAAAATGACAAAGACAATCAACAGAGAGACTGGCAAGTACCGGATTTGGCGACAAAACCCCGTTTTTGGCTCAATTTCCATACAAAACGTCGAAATTTGGGCCAAATGTGGCCAAATTCGAGACTTTCACCGACTCCTCTTGCATCCCTTGGCCCTATTTTGTTGTATCCTGTCAGGCTGAGCACGAAAATGACAAAGACAATCAACAGAGAGGCTGGCAAGTACCGGATTTGGCGACAAAACCCCGTTTTTGGCTCAATTTCCATACAAAACGTCGAAATTTGGGCCAAATGTGGCCAAATTCGAGACTTTCACCGACTCCTCTTGCATCCCTTGGCCATATTTTGTTGTATCCTGTCAGGCTGAGCACGAAAATGACAAAGACAATCAACAGAGAGGCTGGCAAGTACCGGATTTGGCGACAAAACCCCGTTTTTGGCTCAATTTCCATACAAAACGTCGAAATTTGGGCCAAGAGTGGCCAAATTCGAGGCTTTCACCGACTCCCATTGGATCCCTTGGCCATATTTTGTTGTATCCTGTCAGGCTGAGCAAAAAAATGGCCAAGGGCATCAAGCAATTCAGTGGTAAGTACCGATTTTTGCGACAAATGCACAGAAATGCTTAGAATTTGCTTGTAATGTCAATTCTGTGATTATTTCGTCAAATTGGAGCCTTTCACCGAGATTTCTTGGAGCCTTTGGACATATTCTGTTGTAACCTATCAGGCTGAGCACGAAAATGACAAAGACAATCAACAGAGAGGCTGGCAAGTACCGGATTTGGCGACAAAACCCCGTTTTTGGCTCAATTTCCATACAAAACGTCGAAATTTGGGCCAAATGTGGCCAAATTCGAGGCTTTCACCGACTCCCATTGGATCCCTTGGCCATATTTTGTTGTATCCTGTCAGGCTGAGCAAAAAAATGGCCAAGGGCATCAAGCAATTCAGTGGTAAGTACCGATTTTTGCGACAAATGCACAGAAATGCTTAGAATTTGCTTGTAATGTCAATTCTGTGATTATTTCGTCAAATTGGAGCCTTTCACCGAGATTTCTTGCATCCCTTGGCCCTATTTTGTTGTATCCTGTCAGGCTGAGCACGAAAATGACAAAGACAATCAACAGAGAGGCTGGCAAGTACCGGATTTGGCGACAAAACCCCGTTTTTGGCTCAATTTCCATACAAAACGTCGAAATTTGGGCCAAATGTGGCCAAATTCGAGACTTTCACCGACTCCTCTTGCATCCCTTTGCCCTATTTTGTTGTATCCTGTCAGGCTGAGCACGAAAATGACAAAGACAATCAACAGAGAGGCTGGCAAGTACCGGATTTGGCGACAAAACCCCGTTTTTGGCTCAATTTCCATACAAAACGTCGAAATTTGGGCCAAATGTGGCCAAATTCGAGACTTTCACCGACTCCTCTTGCATCCCTTGGCCCTATTTTGTTGTATCCTGTCAGGCTGAGCACGAAAATGACAAAGACAATCAACAGAGAGGCTGGCAAGTACCGGATTTGGCGACAAAACCCCGTTTTTGGCTCAATTTCCATACAAAACGTCGAAATTTGGGCCAAATGTGGCCAAATTCGAGGCTTTCACCGACTCCCATTGGATCCCTTGGCCATATTTTGTTGTATCCTGTCAGGCTGAGCAAAAAAATGGCCAAGGGCATCAAGCAATTCAGTGGTAAGTACCGATTTTTGCGACAAATGCACAGAAATGCTTAGAATTTGCTTGTAATGTCAATTCTGTGATTATTTCGTCAAATTGGAGCCTTTCACCGAGATTTCTTGGAGCCTTTGGACATATTCTGTTGTAACCTATCAGGCTGAGCACGAAAATGACAAAGACAATCAACAGAGAGGCTGGCAAGTACCGGATTTGGCGACAAAACCCCGTTTTTGGCTCAATTTCCATACAAAACGTCGAAATTTGGGCCAAATGTGGCCAAATTCGAGACTTTCACCGACTCCTCTTGCATCCCTTGGCCCTATTTTGTTGTATCCTGTCAGGCTGAGCACGAAAATGACAAAGACAATCAACAGAGAGGCTGGCAAGTACCGGATTTGGCGACAAAACCCCGTTTTTGGCTCAATTTCCATACAAAACGTCGAAATTTGGGCCAAATGTGGCCAAATTCGAGGCTTTCACCGACTCCCATTGGATCCCTTGGCCATATTTTGTTGTATCCTGTCAGGCTGAGCAAAAAAATGGCCAAGGGCATCAAGCAATTCAGTGGTAAGTACCGATTTTTGCGACAAATGCACAGAAATGCTTAGAATTTGCTTGTAATGTCAATTCTGTGATTATTTCGTCAAATTGGAGCCTTTCACCGAGATTTCTTGGAGCCTTTGGACATATTCTGTTGTAACCTATCAGGCTGAGCACGAAAATGACAAAGACAATCAACAGAGAGGCTGGCAAGTACCGGATTTGGCGACAAAACCCCGTTTTTGGCTCAATTTCCATACAAAACGTCGAAATTTGGGCCAAATGTGGCCAAATTCGAGGCTTTCACCGACTCCCATTGGATCCCTTGGCCATATTTTGTTGTATCCTGTCAGGCTGAGCAAAAAAATGGCCAAGGGCATCAAGCAATTCAGTGGTAAGTACCGATTTTTGCGACAAATGCACAGAAATGCTTAGAATTTGCTTGTAATGTCAATTCTGTGATTATTTCGTCAAATTGGAGCCTTTCACCGAGATTTCTTGGAGCCTTTGGACATATTCTGTTGTAACCTATCAGGCTGAGCACGAAAATGACAAAGACAATCAACAGAGAGACTGGCAAGTACCGGATTTGGCGACAAAACCCCGTTTTTGGCTCAATTTCCATACAAAACGTCGAAATTTGGGCCAAATGTGGCCAAATTCGAGACTTTCACCGACTCCTCTTGCATCCCTTGGCCCTATTTTGTTGTATCCTGTCAGGCTGAGCACGAAAATGACAAAGACAATCAACAGAGAGGCTGGCAAGTACCGGATTTGGCGACAAAACCCCGTTTTTGGCTCAATTTCCATACAAAACGTCGAAATTTGGGCCAAATGTGGCCAAATTCGAGGCTTTCACCGACTCCCATTGGATCCCTTGGCCATATTTTTTTGTATCCTGTCAGGCTGAGCAAAAAAATGGCCAAGGGCATCAAGCAATTCAGTGGTAAGTACCGATTTTTGCGACAAATGCACAGAAATGCTTAGAATTTGCTTGTAATGTCAATTCTGTGATTATTTCGTCAAATTGGAGCCTTTCACCAAGATTTCTTGCATCCCTTGGCCCTATTTTGTTGTATCCTGTCAGGCTGAGCACGAAAATGACAAAGACAATCAACAGAGAGACTGGCAAGTACCGGATTTGGCGACAAAACCCCGTTTTTGGCTCAATTTCCATACAAAACGTCGAAATTTGGGCCAAATGTGGCCAAATTCGAGACTTTCACCGACTCCTCTTGCATCCCTTGGCCCTATTTTGTTGTATCCTGTCAGGCTGAGCACGAAAATGACAAAGACAATCAACAGAGAGGCTGGCAAGTACCGGATTTGGCGACAAAACCCCGTTTTTGGCTCAATTTCCATACAAAACGTCGAAATTTGGGCCAAATGTGGCCAAATTCGAAACTTTCACCGACTCCTCTTGCATCCCTTGGCCCTATTTTGTTGTATCCTTTCAGGCTGAGCACGAAAATGACAAAGACAATCAACAGAGAGGCTGGCAAGTACCGGATTTGGCGACAAAACCCCGTTTTTGGCTCAATTTCCATACAAAACGTCGAAATTTGGGCCAAATGTGGCCAAATTCGAGGCTTTCACCGACTCCCATTGGATCCCTTGGCCATATTTTGTTGTATCCTGTCAGGCTGAGCAAAAAAATGGCCAAGGGCATCAAGCAATTCAGTGGTAAGTACCGATTTTTGCGACAAATGCACAGAAATGCTTAGAATTTGCTTGTAATGTCAATTCTGTGATTATTTCGTCAAATTGGAGCCTTTCACCGAGATTTCTTGGAGCCTTTGGACATATTCTGTTGTAACCTATCAGGCTGAGCACGAAAATGACAAAGACAATCAACAGAGAGGCTGGCAAGTACCGGATTTGGCGACAAAACCCCGTTTTTGGCTCAATTTCCATACAAAACGTCGAAATTTGGGCCAAATGTGGCCAAATTCGAGACTTTCACCAACTCCTCTTGCATCCCTTGGCCCTATTTTGTTGTATCCTGTCAGGCTGAGCACGAAAATGACAAAGACAATCAACAGAGAGGCTGGCAAGTACCGGATTTGGCGACAAAACCCCGTTTTTGGCTCAATTTCCATACAAAACGTCGAAATTTGGGCCAAATGTGGCCAAATTCGAGGCTTTCACCGACTCCCATTGGATCCCTTGGCCATATTTTGTTGTATCCTGTCAGGCTGAGCAAAAAAATGGCCAAGGGCATCAAGCAATTCAGTGGTAAGTACCGATTTTTGCGACAAATGCACAGAAATGCTTAGAATTTGCTTGTAATGTCAATTCTGTGATTATTTCGTCAAATTGGAGCCTTTCACCGAGATTTCTTGGAGCCTTTGGACATATTCTGTTGTAACCTATCAGGCTGACCACGAAAATGACAAAGACAATCAACAGAGAGGCTGGCAAGTACCGGATTTGGCGACAAAACCCCGTTTTTGGCTCAATTTCCATACAAAACGTCGAAATTTGGGCCAAATGTGGCCAAATTCGAGACTTTCACCGACTCCTCTTGCATCCCTTGGCCCTATTTTGTTGTATCCTGTCAGGCTGAGCACGAAAATGACAAAGACAATCAACAGAGAGGCTGGCAAGTACCGGATTTGGCGACAAAACCCCGTTTTTGGCTCAATTTCCATACAAAACGTCGAAATTTGGGCCAAATGTGGCCAAATTCGAGGCTTTCACCGACTCCCATTGGATCCCTTGGCCATATTTTGTTGTATCCTGTCAGGCTGAGCAAAAAAATGGCCAAGGGCATCAAGCAATTCAGTGGTAAGTACCGATTTTTGCGACAAATGCACAGAAATGCTTAGAATTTGCTTGTAATGTCAATTCTGTGATTATTTCATCAAATTGGAGCCTTTCACCGAGATTTCTTGGAGCCTTTGGACATATTCTGTTGTAACCTATCAGGCTGAGCACGAAAATGACAAAGACAATCAACAGAGAGGCTGGCAAGTACCGGATTTGGCGACAAAACCCCGTTTTTGGCTCAATTTCCATACAAAACGTCGAAATTTGGGCCAAATGTGGCCAAATTCGAGACTTTCACCGACTCCTCTTGCATCCCTTGGCCCTATTTTGTTGTATCCTGTCAGGCTGAGCACGAAAATGACAAAGACAATCAACAGAGAGGCTGGCAAGTACCGGATTTGGCGACAAAACCCCGTTTTTGGCTCAATTTCCATACAAAACGTCGAAATTTGGGCCAAATGTGGCCAAATTCGAGGCTTTCACCGACTCCCATTGGATCCCTTGGCCATATTTTGTTGTATCCTGTCAGGCTGAGCAAAAAAATGGCCAAGGGCATCAAGCAATTCAGTGGTAAGTACCGATTTTTGCGACAAATGCACAGAAATGCTTAGAATTTGCCTGTAATGTCAATTCTGTGATTATTTCGTCAAATTGGAGCCTTTCACCGAGATTTCTTGGAGCCTTTGGACATATTCTGTTGTAACCTATCAGGCTGAGCACGAAAATGACAAAGACAATCAACAGAGAGGCTGGCAAGTACCGGATTTGGCGACAAAACCCCGTTTTTGGCTCAATTTCCATACAAAACGTCGAAATTTGGGCCAAATGTGGCCAAATTCGAGACTTTCACCGACTCCTCTTGCATCCCTTGGCCCTATTTTGTTGTATCCTGTCAGGCTGAGCACGAAAATGACAAAGACAATCAACAGAGAGGCTGGCAAGTACCGGATTTGGCGACAAAACCCCGTTTTTGGCTCAATTTCCATACAAAACGTCGAAATTTGGGCCAAATGTGGCCAAATTCGAGGCTTTCACCGACTCCCATTGGATCCCTTGGCCATATTTTGTTGTATCCTGTCAGGCTGAGCAAAAAAATGGCCAAGGGCATCAAGCAATTCAGTGGTAAGTACCGATTTTTGCGACAAATGCACAGAAATGCTTAGAATTTGCTTGTAATGTCAATTCTGTGATTATTTCGTCAAATTGGAGCCTTTCACCGAGATTTCTTGGAGCCTTTGGACATATTCTGTTGTAACCTATCAGGCTGAGCACGAAAATGACAAAGACAATCAACAGAGAGGCTGGCAAGTACCGGATTTGGCGACAAAACCCCGTTTTTGGCTCAATTTCCATACAAAACGTCGAAATTTGGGCCAAATGTGGCCAAATTCGAGACTTTCACCGACTCCTCTTGCATCCCTTGGCCCTATTTTGTTGTATCCTGTCAGGCTGAGCACGAAAATGACAAAGACAATCAACAGAGAGGCTGGCAAGTACCGGATTTGGCGACAAAACCCCGTTTTTGGCTCAATTTCCATACAAAACGTCGAAATTTGGGCCAAATGTGGCCAAATTCGAGACTTTCACCGACTCCTCTTGCATCCCTTGGCCCTATTTTGTTGTATCCTGTCAGGCTGAGCACGAAAATGACAAAGACAATCAACAGAGAGGCTGGCAAGTACCGGATTTGGCGACAAAACCCCGTTTTTGGCTCAATTTCCATACAAAACGTCGAAATTTGGGCCAAATGTGGCCAAATTCGAGGCTTTCACCGACTCCCATTGGATCCCTTGGCCATATTTTGTTGTATCCTGTCAGGCTGAGCAAAAAAATGGCCAAGGGCATCAAGCAATTCAGTGGTAAGTACCGATTTTTGCGACAAATGCACAGAAATGCTTAGAATTTGCTTGTAATGTCAATTCTGTGATTATTTCGTCAAATTGGAGCCTTTCACCGAGATTTCTTGTATCCCTTGGCCCTATTTTGTTGTATCCTGTCAGGCTGAGCACGAAAATGACAAAGACAATCAACAGAGAGACTGGCAAGTACCGGATTTGGCGACAAAACCCCGTTTTTGGCTCAATTTCCATACAAAACGTCGAAATTTGGGCCAAATGTGGCCAAATTCGAGACTTTCACCTACTCCTCTTGCATCCCTTGGCCCTATTTTGTTGTATCCTGTCAGGCTGAGCACGAAAATGACAAAGACAATCAACAGAGAGGCTGGCAAGTACCGGATTTGGCGACAAAACCCCGTTTTTGGCTCAATTTCCATACAAAACGTCGAAATTTGGGCCAAATGTGGCCAAATTCGAAACTTTCACCGACTCCTCTTGCATCCCTTGGCCCTATTTTGTTGTATCCTTTCAGGCTGAGCACGAAAATGACAAAGACAATCAACAGAGAGGCTGGCAAGTACCGGATTTGGCGACAAAACCCCGTTTTTGGCTCAATTTCCATACAAAACGTCGAAATTTGGGCCAAATGTGGCCAAATTCGAGGCTTTCACCGACTCCCATTGGATCCCTTGGCCATATTTTGTTGTATCCTGTCAGGCTGAGCAAAAAAATGGCCAAGGGCATCAAGCAATTCAGTGGTAAGTACCGATTTTTGCGACAAATGCACAGAAATGCTTAGAATTTGCTTGTAATGTCAATTCTGTGATTATTTCGTCAAATTGGAGCCTTTCACCGAGATTTCTTGGAGCCTTTGGACATATTCTGTTGTAACCTATCAGGCTGACCACGAAAATGACAAAGACAATCAACAGAGAGGCTGGCAAGTACCGGATTTGGCGACAAAACCCCGTTTTTGGCTCAATTTCCATACAAAACGTCGAAATTTGGGCCAAATGTGGCCAAATTCGAGACTTTCACCAACTCCTCTTGCATCCCTTGGCCCTATTTTGTTGTATCCTGTCAGGCTGAGCACGAAAATGACAAAGACAATCAACAGAGAGGCTGGCAAGTACCGGATTTGGCGACAAAACCCCGTTTTTGGCTCAATTTCCATACAAAACGTCGAAATTTGGGCCAAATGTGGCCAAATTCGAGGCTTTCACCGACTCCCATTGGATCCCTTGGCCATATTTTGTTGTATCCTGTCAGGCTGAGCAAAAAAATGGCCAAGGGCATCAAGCAATTCAGTGGTAAGTACCGATTTTTGCGACAAATGCACAGAAATGCTTAGAATTTGCTTGTAATGTCAATTCTGTGATTATTTCATCAAATTGGAGCCTTTCACCGAGATTTCTTGGAGCCTTTGGACATATTCTGTTGTAACCTATCAGGCTGAGCACGAAAATGACAAAGACAATCAACAGAGAGGCTGGCAAGTACCGGATTTGGCGACAAAACCCCGTTTTTGGCTCAATTTCCATACAAAACGTCGAAATTTGGGCCAAATGTGGCCAAATTCGAGACTTTCACCGACTCCTCTTGCATCCCTTGGCCCTATTTTGTTGTATCCTGTCAGGCTGAGCACGAAAATGACAAAGACAATCAACAGAGAGGCTGGCAAGTACCGGATTTGGCGACAAAACCCCGTTTTTGGCTCAATTTCCATACAAAACGTCGAAATTTGGGCCAAATGTGGCCAAATTCGAGGCTTTCACCGACTCCCATTGGATCCCTTGGCCATATTTTGTTGTATCCTGTCAGGCTGAGCAAAAAAATGGCCAAGGGCATCAAGCAATTCAGTGGTAAGTACCGATTTTTGCGACAAATGCACAGAAATGCTTAGAATTTGCTTGTAATGTCAATTCTGTGATTATTTCGTCAAATTGGAGCCTTTCACCGAGATTTCTTGCATCCCTTGGCCCTATTTTGTTGTATCCTGTCAGGCTGAGCACGAAAATGACAAAGACAATCAACAGAGAGACTGGCAAGTACCGGATTTGGCGACAAAACCCCGTTTTTGGCTCAATTTCCATACAAAACGTCGAAATTTGGGCCAAATGTGGCCAAATTCGAGACTTTCACCGACTCCTCTTGCATCCCTTGGCCCTATTTTGTTGTATCCTGTCAGGCTGAGCACGAAAATGACAAAGACAATCAACAGAGAGGCTGGCAAGTACCGGATTTGGCGACAAAACCCCGTTTTTGGTTCAATTTCCATACAA
Source organism: Hydra viridissima (assembly GCF_058129835.1). Lineage (NCBI taxonomy): Eukaryota > Metazoa > Cnidaria > Hydrozoa > Anthoathecata > Hydridae > Hydra > Hydra viridissima. Next base: position 9,261,840 of record NW_028324311.1, on the reverse strand, counting down.
AACGTCGAAATTTGGGCCAAATGTGGCCAAATTCGAGACTTTCACCGACTCCTCTTGCATCCCTTGGCCCTATTTTGTTGTATCCTGTCAGGCTGAGCACGAAAATGACAAAGACAATCAACAGAGAGGCTGGCAAGTACCGGATTTGGCGACAAAACCCCGTTTTTGGCTCAATTTCCATACAAAACGTCGAAATTTGGGCCAAATGTGGCCAAATTCGAGGCTTTCACCGACTCCCATTGGATCCCTTGGCCATATTTTGTTGTATCCTGTCAGGCTGAGCAAAAAAATGGCCAAGGGCATCAAGCAATTCAGTGGTAAGTACCGATTTTTGCGACAAATGCACAGAAATGCTTAGAATTTGCTTGTAATGTCAATTCTGTGATTATTTCGTCAAATTGGAGCCTTTCACCGAGATTTCTTGTATCCCTTGGCCCTATTTTGTTGTATCCTGTCAGGCTGAGCACGAAAATGACAAAGACAATCAACAGAGAGACTGGCAAGTACCGGATTTGGCGACAAAACCCCGTTTTTGGCTCAATTTCCATACAAAACGTCGAAATTTGGGCCAAATGTGGCCAAATTCGAGACTTTCACCGACTCCTCTTGCATCCCTTGGCCCTATTTTGTTGTATCCTGTCAGGCTGAGCACGAAAATGACAAAGACAATCAACAGAGAGGCTGGCAAGTACCGGATTTGGCGACAAAACCCCGTTTTTGGCTCAATTTCCATACAAAACGTCGAAATTTGGGCCAAATGTGGCCAAATTCGAGACTTTCACCGACTCCTCTTGCATCCCTTGGCCATATTTTGTTGTATCCTGTCAGGCTGAGCACGAAAATGACAAAGACAATCAACAGAGAGGCTGGCAAGTACCGGATTTGGCGACAAAACCCCGTTTTTGGCTCAATTTCCATACAAAACGTCGAAATTTGGGCCAAGAGTGGCCAAATTCGAGGCTTTCACCGACTCCCATTGGATCCCTTGGCCATATTTTGTTGTATCCTGTCAGGCTGAGCAAAAAAATGGCCAAGGGCATCAAGCAATTCAGTGGTAAGTACCGATTTTTGCGACAAATGCACAGAAATGCTTAGAATTTGCTTGTAATGTCAATTCTGTGATTATTTCGTCAAATTGGAGCCTTTCACCGAGATTTCTTGGAGCCTTTGGACATATTCTGTTGTAACCTATCAGGCTGAGCACGAAAATGACAAAGACAATCAACAGAGAGGCTGGCAAGTACCGGATTTGGCGACAAAACCCCGTTTTTGGCTCAATTTCCATACAAAACGTCGAAATTTGGGCCAAATGTGGCCAAATTCGAGGCTTTCACCGACTCCCATTGGATCCCTTGGCCATATTTTGTTGTATCCTGTCAGGCTGAGCAAAAAAATGGCCAAGGGCATCAAGCAATTCAGTGGTAAGTACCGATTTTTGCGACAAATGCACAGAAATGCTTAGAATTTGCTTGTAATGTCAATTCTGTGATTATTTCGTCAAATTGGAGCCTTTCACCGAGATTTCTTGCATCCCTTGGCCCTATTTTGTTGTATCCTGTCAGGCTGAGCACGAAAATGACAAAGACAATCAACAGAGAGGCTGGCAAGTACCGGATTTGGCGACAAAACCCCGTTTTTGGCTCAATTTCCATACAAAACGTCGAAATTTGGGCCAAATGTGGCCAAATTCGAGACTTTCACCGACTCCTCTTGCATCCCTTGGCCCTATTTTGTTGTATCCTGTCAGGCTGAGCACGAAAATGACAAAGACAATCAACAGAGAGGCTGGCAAGTACCGGATTTGGCGACAAAACCCCGTTTTTGGCTCAATTTCCATACAAAACGTCGAAATTTGGGCCAAATGTGGCCAAATTCGAGACTTTCACCGACTCCTCTTGCATCCCTTGGCCCTATTTTGTTGTATCCTGTCAGGCTGAGCACGAAAATGACAAAGACAATCAACAGAGAGGCTGGCAAGTACCGGATTTGGCGACAAAACCCCGTTTTTGGCTCAATTTCCATACAAAACGTCGAAATTTGGGCCAAATGTGGCCAAATTCGAGGCTTTCACCGACTCCCATTGGATCCCTTGGCCATATTTTGTTGTATCCTGTCAGGCTGAGCAAAAAAATGGCCAAGGGCATCAAGCAATTCAGTGGTAAGTACCGATTTTTGCGACAAATGCACAGAAATGCTTAGAATTTGCTTGTAATGTCAATTCTGTGATTATTTCGTCAAATTGGAGCCTTTCACCGAGATTTCTTGGAGCCTTTGGACATATTCTGTTGTAACCTATCAGGCTGAGCACGAAAATGACAAAGACAATCAACAGAGAGGCTGGCAAGTACCGGATTTGGCGACAAAACCCCGTTTTTGGCTCAATTTCCATACAAAACGTCGAAATTTGGGCCAAATGTGGCCAAATTCGAGACTTTCACCGACTCCTCTTGCATCCCTTGGCCCTATTTTGTTGTATCCTGTCAGGCTGAGCACGAAAATGACAAAGACAATCAACAGAGAGGCTGGCAAGTACCGGATTTGGCGACAAAACCCCGTTTTTGGCTCAATTTCCATACAAAACGTCGAAATTTGGGCCAAATGTGGCCAAATTCGAGGCTTTCACCGACTCCCATTGGATCCCTTGGCCATATTTTGTTGTATCCTGTCAGGCTGAGCAAAAAAATGGCCAAGGGCATCAAGCAATTCAGTGGTAAGTACCGATTTTTGCGACAAATGCACAGAAATGCTTAGAATTTGCTTGTAATGTCAATTCTGTGATTATTTCGTCAAATTGGAGCCTTTCACCGAGATTTCTTGGAGCCTTTGGACATATTCTGTTGTAACCTATCAGGCTGAGCACGAAAATGACAAAGACAATCAACAGAGAGGCTGGCAAGTACCGGATTTGGCGACAAAACCCCGTTTTTGGCTCAATTTCCATACAAAACGTCGAAATTTGGGCCAAATGTGGCCAAATTCGAGACTTTCACCGACTCCTCTTGCATCCCTTGGCCCTATTTTGTTGTATCCTGTCAGGCTGAGCACGAAAATGACAAAGACAATCAACAGAGAGGCTGGCAAGTACCGGATTTGGCGACAAAACCCCGTTTTTGGCTCAATTTCCATACAAAACGTCGAAATTTGGGCCAAATGTGGCCAAATTCGAGACTTTCACCGACTCCTCTTGCATCCCTTGGCCCTATTTTGTTGTATCCTGTCAGGCTGAGCACGAAAATGACAAAGACAATCAACAGAGAGGCTGGCAAGTACCGGATTTGGCGACAAAACCCCGTTTTTGGCTCAATTTCCATACAAAACGTCGAAATTTGGGCCAAATGTGGCCAAATTCGAGGCTTTCACTGACTCCCATTGGATCCCTTGGCCATATTTTGTTGTATCCTGTCAGGCTGAGCAAAAAAATGGCCAAGGGCATCAAGCAATTCAGTGGTAAGTACCGATTTTTGCGACAAATGCACAGAAATGCTTAGAATTTGCTTGTAATGTCAATTCTGTGATTATTTCGTCAAATTGGAGCCTTTCACCGAGATTTCTTGGAGCCTTTGGACATATTCTGTTGTAACCTATCAGGCTGAGCACGAAAATGACAAAGACAATCAACAGAGAGGCTGGCAAGTACCGGATTTGGCGACAAAACCCCGTTTTTGGCTCAATTTCCATACAAAACGTCGAAATTTGGGCCAAATGTGGCCAAATTCGAGACTTTCACCGACTCCTCTTGCATCCCTTGGCCCTATTTTGTTGTATCCTTTCAGGCTGAGCACGAAAATGACAAAGACAATCAACAGAGAGGCTGGCAAGTACCGGATTTGGCGACAAAACCCCGTTTTTGGCTCAATTTCCATACAAAACGTCGAAATTTGGGCCAAATGTGGCCAAATTCGAGGCTTTCACCGACTCCCATTGGATCCCTTGGCCATATTTTGTTGTATCCTGTCAGGCTGAGCAAAAAAATGGCCAAGGGCATCAAGCAATTCAGTGGTAAGTACCGATTTTTGCGACAAATGCACAGAAATGCTTAGAATTTGCTTGTAATGTCAATTCTGTGATTATTTCGTCAAATTGGAGCCTTTCACCGAGATTTCTTGGAGCCTTTGGACATATTCTGTTGTAACCTATCAGCCTGAGCACGAAAATGACAAAGACAATCAACAGAGAGGCTGGCAAGTACCGGATTTGGCGACAAAACCCCGTTTTTGGCTCAATTTCCATACAAAACGTCGAAATTTGGGCCAAATGTGGCCAAATTCGAGACTTTCACCGACTCCTCTTGCATCCCTTGGCCCTATTTTGTTGTATCCTGTCAGGCTGAGCACGAAAATGACAAAGACAATCAACAGAGAGGCTGGCAAGTACCGGATTTGGCGACAAAACCCCGTTTTTGGCTCAATTTCCATACAAAACGTCGAAATTTGGGCCAAATGTGGCCAAATTCGAGGCTTTCACCGACTCCCATTGGATCTCTTGGCCATATTTTGTTGTATCCTGTCAGGCTGAGCAAAAAAATGGCCAAGGGCATCAAGCAATTCAGTGGTAAGTACCGATTTTTCGACAAATGCACAGAAATGCTTAGAATTTGCTTGTAATGTCAATTCTGTGATTATTTCGTCAAATTGGAGCCTTTCACCGAGATTTCTTGGAGCCTTTGGACATATTCTGTTGTAACCTATCAGGCTGAGCACGAAAATGACAAAGACAATCAACAGAGAGGCTGGCAAGTACCGGATTTGGCGACAAAACCCCGTTTTTGGCTCAATTTCCATACAAAACGTCGAAATTTGGGCCAAATGTGGCCAAATTCGAGACTTTCACCGACTCCTCTTGCATCCCTTGGCCCTATTTTGTTGTATCCTGTCAGGCTGAGCACGAAAATGACAAAGACAATCAACAGAGAGGCTGGCAAGTACCGGATTTGGCGACAAAACCCCGTTTTTGGCTCAATTTCCATACAAAACGTCGAAATTTGGGCCAAATGTGGCCAAATTCGAGGCTTTCACCGACTCCCATTGGATCCCTTGGCCATATTTTGTTGTATCCTGTCAGGCTGAGCAAAAAAATGGCCAAGGGCATCAAGCAATTCAGTGGTAAGTACCGATTTTTGCGACAAATGCACAGAAATGCTTAGAATTTGCTTGTAATGTCAATTCTGTGATTATTTCGTCAAATTGGAGCCTTTCACCGAGATTTCTTGGAGCCTTTGGACATATTCTGTTGTAACCTATCAGGCTGAGCACGAAAATGACAAAGACAATCAACAGAGAGGCTGGCAAGTACCGGATTTGGCGACAAAACCCCGTTTTTGGCTCAATTTCCATACAAAACGTCGAAATTTGGGCCAAATGTGGCCAAATTCGAGTCTTTCACCGACTCCTCTTGCATCCCTTGGCCCTATTTTGTTGTATCCTGTCAGGCTGAGCACGAAAATGACAAAGACAATCAACAGAGAGGCTGGCAAGTACCGGATTTGGCGACAAAACCCCGTTTTTGGCTCAATTTCCATACAAAACGTCGAAATTTGGGCCAAATGTGGCCAAATTCGAGGCTTTCACCGACTCCCATTGGATCCCTTGGCCATATTTTGTTGTATCCTGTCAGGCTGAGCAAAAAAATGGCCAAGGGCATCAAGCAATTCAGTGGTAAGTACCGATTTTTGCGACAAATGCACAGAAATGCTTAGAATTTGCTTGTAATGTCAATTCTGTGATTATTTCGTCAAATTGGAGCCTTTCACCAAGATTTCTTGCATCCCTTGGCCCTATTTTGTTGTATCCTGTCAGGCTGAGCACGAAAATGACAAAGACAATCAACAGAGAGACTGGCAAGTACCGGATTTGGCGACAAAACCCCGTTTTTGGCTCAATTTCCATACAAAACGTCGAAATTTGGGCCAAATGTGGCCAAATTCGAGACTTTCACCGACTCCTCTTGCATCCCTTGGCCCTATTTTGTTGTATCCTGTCAGGCTGAGCACGAAAATGACAAAGACAATCAACAGAGAGGCTGGCAAGTACCGGATTTGGCGACAAAACCCCGTTTTTGGCTCAATTTCCATACAAAACGTCGAAATTTGGGCCAAATGTGGCCAAATTCGAGACTTTCACCGACTCCTCTTGCATCCCTTGGCCCTATTTTGTTGTATCCTGTCAGGCTGAGCACGAAAATGACAAAGACAATCAACAGAGAGGCTGGCAAGTACCGGATTTGGCGACAAAACCCCGTTTTTGGCTCAATTTCCATACAAAACGTCGAAATTTGGGCCAAATGTGGCCAAATTCGAGGCTTTCACCGACTCCCATTGGATCCCTTGGCCATATTTTGTTGTATCCTGTCAGGCTGAGCAAAAAAATGGCCAAGGGCATCAAGCAATTCAGTGGTAAGTACCGATTTTTGCGACAAATGCACAGAAATGCTTAGAATTTGCTTGTAATGTCAATTCTGTGATTATTTCGTCAAATTGGAGCCTTTCACCGAGATTTCTTGCATCCCTTGGCCCTATTTTGTTGTATCCTGTCAGGCTGAGCACGAAAATGACAAAGACAATCAACAGAGAGACTGGCAAGTACCGGATTTGGCGACAAAACCCCGTTTTTGGCTCAATTTCCATACAAAACGTCGAAATTTGGGCCAAATGTGGCCAAATTCGAGACTTTCACCGACTCCTCTTGCATCCCTTGGCCCTATTTTGTTGTATCCTGTCAGGCTGAGCACGAAAATGACAAAGACAATCAACAGAGAGGCTGGCAAGTACCGGATTTGGCGACAAAACCCCGTTTTTGGCTCAATTTCCATACAAAACGTCGAAATTTGGGCCAAATGTGGCCAAATTCGAGACTTTCACCGACTCCTCTTGCATCCCTTGGCCCTATTTTGTTGTATCCTGTCAGGCTGAGCACGAAAATGACAAAGACAATCAACAGAGAGGCTGGCAAGTACCGGATTTGGCGACAAAACCCCGTTTTTGGCTCAATTTCCATACAAAACGTCGAAATTTGGGCCAAATGTGGCCAAATTCGAGGCTTTCACCGACTCCCATTGGATCCCTTGGCCATATTTTGTTGTATCCTGTCAGGCTGAGCAAAAAAATGGCCAAGGGCATCAAGCAATTCAGTGGTAAGTACCGATTTTTGCGACAAATGCACAGAAATGCTTAGAATTTGCTTGTAATGTCAATTCTGTGATTATTTCGTCAAATTGGAGCCTTTCACCGAGATTTCTTGGAGCCTTTGGACATATTCTGTTGTAACCTATCAGGCTGAGCACGAAAATGACAAAGACAATCAACAGAGAGGCTGGCAAGTACCGGATTTGGCGACAAAACCCCGTTTTTGGCTCAATTTCCATACAAAACGTCGAAATTTGGGCCAAATGTGGCCAAATTCGAGACTTTCACCGACTCCTCTTGCATCCCTTGGCCCTATTTTGTTGTATCCTTTCAGGCTGAGCACGAAAATGACAAAGACAATCAACAGAGAGGCTGGCAAGTACCGGATTTGGCGACAAAACCCCGTTTTTGGCTCAATTTCCATACAAAACGTCGAAATTTGGGCCAAATGTGGCCAAATTCGAGGCTTTCACCGACTCCCATTGGATCCCTTGGCCATATTTTGTTGTATCCTGTCAGGCTGAGCAAAAAAATGGCCAAGGGCATCAAGCAATTCAGTGGTAAGTACCGATTTTTGCGACAAATGCACAGAAATGCTTAGAATTTGCTTGTAATGTCAATTCTGTGATTATTTCGTCAAATTGGAGCCTTTCACCGAGATTTCTTGGAGCCTTTGGACATATTCTGTTGTAACCTATCAGGCTGAGCACGAAAATGACAAAGACAATCAACAGAGAGGCTGGCAAGTACCGGATTTGGCGACAAAACCCCGTTTTTGGCTCAATTTCCATACAAAACGTCGAAATTTGGGCCAAATGTGGCCAAATTCGAGACTTTCACCGACTCCTCTTGCATCCCTTGGCCCTATTTTGTTGTATCCTGTCAAGCTGAGCACGAAAATGACAAAGACAATCAACAGAGAGGCTGGCAAGTACCGGATTTGGCGACAAAACCCCGTTTTTGGCTCAATTTCCATACAAAACGTCGAAATTTGGGCCAAATGTGGCCAAATTCGAGGCTTTCACCGACTCCCATTGGATCCCTTGGCCATATTTTGTTGTATCCTGTCAGGCTGAGCAAAAAAATGGCCAAGGGCATCAAGCAATTCAGTGGTAAGTACCGATTTTTGCGACAAATGCACAGAAATGCTTAGAATTTGCTTGTAATGTCAATTCTGTGATTATTTCGTCAAATTGGAGCCTTTCACCGAGATTTCTTGGAGCCTTTGGACATATTCTGTTGTAACCTATCAGGCTGAGCACGAAAATGACAAAGACAATCAACAGAGAGGCTGGCAAGTACCGGATTTGGCGACAAAACCCCGTTTTTGGCTCAATTTCCATACAAAACGTCGAAATTTGGGCCAAATGTGGCCAAATTCGAGACTTTCACCGACTCCTCTTGCATCCCTTGGCCCTATTTTGTTGTATCCTTTCAGGCTGAGCACGAAAATGACAAAGACAATCAACAGAGAGGCTGGCAAGTACCGGATTTGGCGACAAAACCCCGTTTTTGGCTCAATTTCCATACAAAACGTCGAAATTTGGGCCAAATGTGGCCAAATTCGAGGCTTTCACCGACTCCCATTGGATCCCTTGGCCATATTTTGTTGTATCCTGTCAGGCTGAGCAAAAAAATGGCCAAGGGCATCAAGCAATTCAGTGGTAAGTACCGATTTTTGCGACAAATGCACAGAAATGCTTAGAATTTGCTTGTAATGTCAATTCTGTGATTATTTCGTCAAATTGGAGCCTTTCACCGAGATTTCTTGGAGCCTTTGGACATATTCTGTTGTAACCTATCAGGCTGAGCACGAAAATGACAAAGACAATCAACAGAGAGGCTGGCAAGTACCGGATTTGGCGACAAAACCCCGTTTTTGGCTCAATTTCCATACAAAACGTCGAAATTTGGGCCAAATGTGGCCAAATTCGAGACTTTCACCGACTCCTCTTGCATCCCTTGGCCCTATTTTGTTGTATCCTGTCAGGCTGAGCACGAAAATGACAAAGACAATCAACAGAGAGGCTGGCAAGTACCGGATTTGGCGACAAAACCCCGTTTTTGGCTCAATTTCCATACAAAACGTCGAAATTTGGGCCAAATGTGGCCAAATTCGAGACTTTCACCGACTCCTCTTGCATCCCTTGGCCCTATTTTGTTGTATCCTGTCAGGCTGAGCACGAAAATGACAAAGACAATCAACAGAGAGGCTGGCAAGTACCGGATTTGGCGACAAAACCCCGTTTTTGGCTCAATTTCCATACAAAACGTCGAAATTTGGGCCAAATGTGGCCAAATTCGAGGCTTTCACCGACTCCCATTGGATCCCTTGGCCATATTTTGTTGTATCCTGTCAGGCTGAGCAAAAAAATGGCCAAGGGCATCAAGCAATTCAGTGGTAAGTACCGATTTTTGCGACAAATGCACAGAAATGCTTAGAATTTGCTTGTAATGTCAATTCTGTGATTATTTCGTCAAATTGGAGCCTTTCACCGAGATTTCTTGGAGCCTTTGGACATATTCTGTTGTAACCTATCAGGCTGAGCACGAAAATGACAAAGACAATCAACAGAGAGGCTGGCAAGTACCGGATTTGGCGACAAAACCCCGTTTTTGGCTCAATTTCCATACAAAACGTCGAAATTTGGGCTAAATGTGGCCAAATTCGAGGCTTTCACCGACTCCCATTGGATCCCTTGGCCATATTTTGTTGTATCCTGTCAGGCTGAGCAAAAAAATGGCCAAGGGCATCAAGCAATTCAGTGGTAAGTACCGATTTTTGCGACAAATGCACAGAAATGCTTAGAATTTGCTTGTAATGTCAATTCTGTGATTATTTCGTCAAATTGGAGTCTTTCACCGAGATTTCTTGCATCCCTTGGCCCTATTTTGTTGTATCCTGTCAGGCTGAGCACGAAAATGACAAAGACAATCAACAGAGAGACTGGCAAGTACCGGATTTGGCGACAAAACCCCGTTTTTGGCTCAATTTCCATACAAAACGTCGAAATTTGGGCCAAATGTGGCCAAATTCGAGACTTTCACCGACTCCTCTTGCATCCCTTGGCCCTATTTTGTTGTATCCTGTCAGGCTGAGCACGAAAATGACAAAGACAATCAACAGAGAGGCTGGCAAGTACCGGATTTGGCGACAAAACCCCGTTTTTGGCTCAATTTCCATACAAAACGTCGAAATTTGGGCCAAATGTGGCCAAATTCGAGACTTTCACCGACTCCTCTTGCATCCCTTGGCCCTATTTTGTTGTATCCTGTCAGGCTGAGCACGAAAATGACAAAGACAATCAACAGAGAGGCTGGCAAGTACCGGATTTGGCGACAAAACCCCGTTTTTGGCTCAATTTCCATACAAAACGTCGAAATTTGGGCCAAATGTGGCCAAATTCGAGGCTTTCACCGACTCCCATTGGATCCCTTGGCCATATTTTGTTGTATCCTGTCAGGCTGAGCAAAAAAATGGCCAAGGGCATCAAGCAATTCAGTGGTAAGTACCGATTTTTGCGACAAATGCACAGAAATGCTTAGAATTTGCTTGTAATGTCAATTCTGTGATTATTTCGTCAAATTGGAGCCTTTCACCGAGATTTCTTGCATCCCTTGGCCCTATTTTGTTGTATCCTGTCAGGCTGAGCACGAAAATGACAAAGACAATCAACAGAGAGACTGGCAAGTACCGGATTTGGCGACAAAACCCCGTTTTTGGCTCAATTTCCATACAAAACGTCGAAATTTGGGCCAAATGTGGCCAAATTCGAGACTTTCACCGACTCCTCTTGCATCCCTTGGCCCTATTTTGTTGTATCCTGTCAGGCTGAGCACGAAAATGACAAAGACAATCAACAGAGAGGCTGGCAAGTACCGGATTTGGCGACAAAACCCCGTTTTTGGCTCAATTTCCATACAAAACGTCGAAATTTGGGCCAAATGTGGCCAAATTCGAGGCTTTCACCGACTCCCATTGGATCCCTTGGCCATATTTTGTTGTATCCTGTCAGGCTGAGCAAAAAAATGGCCAAGGGCATCAAGCAATTCAGTGGTAAGTACCGATTTTTGCGACAAATGCACAGAAATGCTTAGAATTTGCTTGTAATGTCAATTCTGTGATTATTTCGTCAAATTGGAGCCTTTCACCGAGATTTCTTGGAGCCTTTGGACATATTCTGTTGTAACCTATCAGGCTGAGCACGAAAATGACAAAGACAATCAACAGAGAGGCTGGCAAGTACCGGATTTGGCGACAAAACCCCGTTTTTGGCTCAATTTCCATACAAAACGTCGAAATTTGGGCCAAATGTGGCCAAATTCGAGGCTTTCACCGACTCCCATTGGATCCCTTGGCCATATTTTGTTGTATCCTGTCAGGCTGAGCAAAAAAATGGCCAAGGGCATCAAGCAATTCAGTGGTAAGTACCGATTTTTGCGACAAATGCACAGAAATGCTTAGAATTTGCTTGTAATGTCAATTCTGTGATTATTTCGTCAAATTGGAGCCTTTCACCGAGATTTCTTGGAGCCTTTGGACATATTCTGTTGTAACCTATCAGGCTGAGCACGAAAATGACAAAGACAATCAACAGAGAGGCTGGCAAGTACCGGATTTGGCGACAAAACCCCGTTTTTGGCTCAATTTCCATACAAAACGTCGAAATTTGGGCCAAATGTGGCCAAATTCGAGACTTTCACCGACTCCTCTTGCATCCCTTGGCCCTATTTTGTTGTATCCTGTCAGGCTGAGCACGAAAATGACAAAGACAATCAACAGAGAGGCTGGCAAGTACCGGATTTGGCGACAAAACCCCGTTTTTGGCTCAATTTCCATACAAAACGTCGAAATTTGGGCCAAATGTGGCCAAATTCGAGGCTTTCACCGACTCCCATTGGATCCCTTGGCCATATTTTGTTGTATCCTGTCAGGCTGAGCAAAAAAATGGCCAAGGGCATCAAGCAATTCAGTGGTAAGTACCGATTTTTGCGACAAATGCACAGAAATGCTTAGAATTTGCTTGTAATGTCAATTCTGTGATTATTTCGTCAAATTGGAGCCTTTCACCGAGATTTCTTGGAGCCTTTGGACATATTCTGTTGTAACCTATCAGGCTGAGCACGAAAATGACAAAGACAATCAACAGAGAGGCTGGCAAGTACCGGATTTGGCGACAAAACCCCGTTTTTGGCTCAATTTCCATACAAAACGTCGAAATTTGGGCCAAATGTGGCCAAATTCGAGACTTTCACCGACTCCTCTTGCATCCCTTGGCCCTATTTTGTTGTATCCTGTCAGGCTGAGCACGAAAATGACAAAGACAATCAACAGAGAGGCTGGCAAGTACCGGATTTGGCGACAAAACCCCGTTTTTGGCTCAATTTCCATACAAAACGTCGAAATTTGGGCCAAATGTGGCCAAATTCGAGACTTTCACCGACTCCTCTTGCATCCCTTGGCCCTATTTTGTTGTATCCTGTCAGGCTGAGCACGAAAATGACAAAGACAATCAACAGAGAGGCTGGCAAGTACCGGATTTGGCGACAAAACCCCGTTTTTGGCTCAATTTCCATACAAAACGTCGAAATTTGGGCCAAATGTGGCCAAATTCGAGGCTTTCACCGACTCCCATTGGATCCCTTGGCCATATTTTGTTGTATCCTGTCAGGCTGAGCAAAAAAATGGCCAAGGGCATCAAGCAATTCAGTGGTAAGTACCGATTTTTGCGACAAATGCACAGAAATGCTTAGAATTTGCTTGTAATGTCAATTCTGTGATTATTTCGTCAAATTGGAGCCTTTCACCGAGATTTCTTGTATCCCTTGGCCCTATTTTGTTGTATCCTGTCAGGCTGAGCACGAAAATGACAAAGACAATCAACAGAGAGACTGGCAAGTACCGGATTTGGCGACAAAACCCCGTTTTTGGCTCAACTTCCATACAAAACGTCGAAATTTGGGCCAAATGTGGCCAAATTCGAGACTTTCACCGACTCCTCTTGCATCCCTTGGCCCTATTTTGTTGTATCCTGTCAGGCTGAGCACGAAAATGACAAAGACAATCAACAGAGAGGCTGGCAAGTACCGGATTTGGCGACAAAACCCCGTTTTTGGCTCAATTTCCATACAAAACGTCGAAATTTGGGCCAAATGTGGCCAAATTCGAGACTTTCACCGACTCCTCTTGCATCCCTTGGCCCTATTTTGTTGTATCCTGTCAGGCTGAGCACGAAAATGACAAAGACAATCAACAGAGAGGCTGGCAAGTACCGGATTTGGCGACAAAACCCCGTTTTTGGCTCAATTTCCATACAAAACGTCGAAATTTGGGCCAAATGTGGCCAAATTCGAGGCTTTCACCGACTCCCATTGGATCCCTTGGCCATATTTTGTTGTATCCTGTCAGGCTGAGCAAAAAAATGGCCAAGGGCATCAAGCAATTCAGTGGTAAGTACCGATTTTTGCGACAAATGCACAGAAATGCTTAGAATTTGCTTGTAATGTCAATTCTGTGATTATTTCGTCAAATTGGAGCCTTTCACCGAGATTTCTTGCATCCCTTGGCCCTATTTTGTTGTATCCTGTCAGGCTGAGCACGAAAATGACAAAGACAATCAACAGAGAGACTGGCAAGTACCGGATTTGGCGACAAAACCCCGTTTTTGGCTCAATTTCCATACAAAACGTCGAAATTTGGGCCAAATGTGGCCAAATTCGAGACTTTCACCGACTCCTCTTGCATCCCTTGGCCCTATTTTGTTGTATCCTTTCAGGCTGAGCACGAAAATGACAAAGACAATCAACAGAGAGGCTGGCAAGTACCGGATTTGGCGACAAAACCCCGTTTTTGGCTCAATTTCCATACAAAACGTCGAAATTTGGGCCAAATGTGGCCAAATTCGAGACTTTCACCGACTCCTCTTGCATCCCTTGGCCCTATTTTGTTGTATCCTGTCAGGCTGAGCACGAAAATGACAAAGACAATCAACAGAGAGGCTGGCAAGTACCGGATTTGGCGACAAAACCCCGTTTTTGGCTCAATTTCCATACAAAACGTCGAAATTTGGGCCAAATGTGGCCAAATTCGAGGCTTTCACCGACTCCCATTGGATCCCTTGGCCATATTTTGTTGTATCCTGTCAAGCTGAGCAAAAAAATGGCCAAGGGCATCAAGCAATTCAGTGGTAAGTACCGATTTTTGCGACAAATGCACAGAAATGCTTAGAATTTGCTTGTAATGTCAATTCTGTGATTATTTCGTCAAATTGGAGTCTTTCACCGAGATTTCTTGGAGCCTTTGGACATATTCTGTTGTAACCTATCAGGCTGAGCACGAAAATGACAAAGACAATCAACAGAGAGGCTGGCAAGTACCGGATTTGGCGACAAAACCCCGTTTTTGGCTCAATTTCCATACAAAACGTCGAAATTTGGGCCAAATGTGGCCAAATTCGAGGCTTTCACCGACTCCCATTGGATCCCTTGGCCATATTTTGTTGTATCCTGTCAGGCTGAGCAAAAAAATGGCCAAGGGCATCAAGCAATTCAGTGGTAAGTACCGATTTTTGCGACAAATGCACAGAAATGCTTAGAATTTGCTTGTAATGTCAATTCTGTGATTATTTCGTCAAATTGGAGCCTTTCACCGAGATTTCTTGGAGCCTTTGGACATATTCTGTTGTAACCTATCAGGCTGAGCACGAAAATGACAAAGACAATCAACAGAGAGGCTGGCAAGTACCGGATTTGGCGACAAAACTCCGTTTTTGGCTCAATTTCCATACAAAACGTCGAAATTTGGGCCAAATGTGGCCAAATTCGAGACTTTCACCGACTCCTCTTGCATCCCTTGGCCCTATTTTGTTGTATCCTTTCAGGCTGAGCACGAAAATGACAAAGACAATCAACAGAGAGGCTGGCAAGTACCGGATTTGGCGACAAAACCCCGTTTTTGGCTCAATTTCCATACAAAACGTCGAAATTTGGGCCAAATGTGGCCAAATTCGAGGCTTTCACCGACTCCCATTGGATCCCTTGGCCATATTTTGTTGTATCCTGTCAGGCTGAGCAAAAAAATGGCCAAGGGCATCAAGCAATTCAGTGGTAAGTACCGATTTTTGCGACAAATGCACAGAAATGCTTAGAATTTGCTTGTAATGTCAATTCTGTGATTATTTCGTCAAATTGGAGCCTTTCACCGAGATTTCTTGGAGCCTTTGGACATATTCTGTTGTAACCTATCAGGCTGAGCACGAAAATGACAAAGACAATCAACAGAGAGGCTGGCAAGTACCGGATTTGGCGACAAAACCCCGTTTTTGGCTCAATTTCCATACAAAACGTCGAAATTTGGGCCAAATGTGGCCAAATTCGAGACTTTCACCAACTCCTCTTGCATCCCTTGGCCCTATTTTGTTGTATCCTGTCAGGCTGAGCACGAAAATGACAAAGACAATCAACAGAGAGGCTGGCAAGTACCGGATTTGGCGACAAAACCCCGTTTTTGGCTCAATTTCCATACAAAACGTCGAAATTTGGGCCAAATGTGGCCAAATTCGAGGCTTTCACCGACTCCCATTGGATCCCTTGGCCATATTTTGTTGTATCCTGTCAGGCTGAGCAAAAAAATGGCCAAGGGCATCAAGCAATTCAGTGGTAAGTACCGATTTTTGCGACAAATGCACAGAAATGCTTAGAATTTGCTTGTAATGTCAATTCTGTGATTATTTCGTCAAATTGGAGCCTTTCACCAAGATTTCTCGCATCCCTTGGCCCTATTTTGTTGTATCCTGTCAGGCTGAGCACGAAAATGACAAAGACAATCAACAGAGAGACTGGCAAGTACCGGATTTGGCGACAAAACCCCGTTTTTGGCTCAATTTCCATACAAAACGTCGAAATTTGGGCCAAATGTGGCCAAATTCGAGACTTTCACCGACTCCTCTTGCATCCCTTGGCCCTATTTTGTTGTATCCTGTCAGGCTGAGCACGAAAATGACAAAGACAATCAACAGAGAGGCTGGCAAGTACCGGATTTGGCGACAAAACCCCGTTTTTGGTTCAATTTCCATACAAAACGTCGAAATTTGGGCCAAATGTGGCCAAATTCGAGACTTTCACCGACTCCTCTTGCATCCCTTGGCCCTATTTTGTTGTATCCTGTCAGGCTGAGCACGAAAATGACAAAGACAATCAACAGAGAGACTGGCAAGTACCGGATTTGGCGACAAAACCCCGTTTTTGGCTCAATTTCCATACAAAACGTCGAAATTTGGGCCAAATGTGGCCAAATTCGAGACTTTCACCGACTCCTCTTGCATCCCTTGGCCCTATTTTGTTGTATCCTGTCAGGCTGAGCACGAAAATGACAAAGACAATCAACAGAGAGGCTGGCAAGTACCGGATTTGGCGACAAAACCCCGTTTTTGGTTCAATTTCCATACAAAACGTCGAAATTTGGGCCAAATGTGGCCAAATTCGAGACTTTCACCGACTCCTCTTGCATCCCTTGGCCCTATTTTGTTGTATCCTGTCAGGCTGAGCACGAAAATGACAAAGACAATCAACAGAGAGGCTGGCAAGTACCGGATTTGGCGACAAAACCCCGTTTTTGGCTCAATTTCCATACAAAACGTCGAAATTTGGGCCAAATGTGGCCAAATTCGAGGCTTTCACCGACTCCCATTGGATCCCTTGGCCATATTTTGTTGTATCCTGTCAGGCTGAGCAAAAAAATGGCCAAGGGCATCAAGCAATTCAGTGGTAAGTACCGATTTTTGCGACAAATGCACAGAAATGCTTAGAATTTGCTTGTAATGTCAATTCTGTGATTATTTCGTCAAATTGGAGCCTTTCACCGAGATTTCTTGTATCCCTTGGCCCTATTTTGTTGTATCCTGTCAGGCTGAGCACGAAAATGACAAAGACAATCAACAGAGAGACTGGCAAGTACCGGATTTGGCGACAAAACCCCGTTTTTGGCTCAATTTCCATACAAAACGTCGAAATTTGGGCCAAATGTGGCCAAATTCGAGACTTTCACCGACTCCTCTTGCATCCCTTGGCCCTATTTTGTTGTATCCTTTCAGGCTGAGCACGAAAATGACAAAGACAATCAACAGAGAGGCTGGCAAGTACCGGATTTGGCGACAAAACCCCGTTTTTGGCTCAATTTCCATACAAAACGTCGAAATTTGGGCCAAATGTGGCCAAATTCGAGACTTTCACCGACTCCTCTTGCATCCCTTGGCCCTATTTTGTTGTATCCTGTCAGGCTGAGCACGAAAATGACAAAGACAATCAACAGAGAGGCTGGCAAGTACCGGATTTGGCGACAAAACCCCGTTTTTGGCTCAATTTCCATACAAAACGTCGAAATTTGGGCCAAATGTGGCCAAATTCGAGGCTTTCACCGACTCCCATTGGATCCCTTGGCCATATTTTGTTGTATCCTGTCAGGCTGAGCAAAAAAATGGCCAAGGGCATCAAGCAATTCAGTGGTAAGTACCGATTTTTGCGACAAATGCACAGAAATGCTTAGAATTTGCTTGTAATGTCAATTCTGTGATTATTTCGTCAAATTGGAGCCTTTCACCGAGATTTCTTGGAGCCTTTGGACATATTCTGTTGTAACCTATCAGGCTGAGCACGAAAATGACAAAGACAATCAACAGAGAGGCTGGCAAGTACCGGATTTGGCGACAAAACCCCGTTTTTGGCTCAATTTCCATACAAAACGTCGAAATTTGGGCCAAATGTGGCCAAATTCGAGACTTTCACCGACTCCTCTTGCATCCCTTGGCCCTATTTTGTTGTATCCTGTCAGGCTGAGCACGAAAATGACAAAGACAATCAACAGAGAGGCTGGCAAGTACCGGATTTGGCGACAAAACCCCGTTTTTGGCTCAATTTCCATACAAAACGTCGAAATTTGGGCCAAATGTGGCCAAATTCGAGGCTTTCACCGACTCCCATTGGATCCCTTGGCCATATTTTGTTGTATCCTGTCAGGCTGAGCAAAAAAATGGCCAAGGGCATCAAGCAATTCAGTGGTAAGTACCGATTTTTGCGACAAATGCACAGAAATGCTTAGAATTTGCTTGTAATGTCAATTCTGTGATTATTTCGTCAAATTGGAGCCTTTCACCGAGATTTCTTGGAGCCTTTGGACATATTCTGTTGTAACCTATCAGGCTGAGCACGAAAATGACAAAGACAATCAACAGAGAGGCTGGCAAGTACCGGATTTGGCGACAAAACCCCGTTTTTGGCTCAATTTCCATACAAAACGTCGAAATTTGGGCCAAATGTGGCCAAATTCGAGACTTTCACCGACTCCTCTTGCATCCCTTGGCCCTATTTTGTTGTATCCTGTCAGGCTGAGCACGAAAATGACAAAGACAATCAACAGAGAGGCTGGCAAGTACCGGATTTGGCGACAAAACCCCGTTTTTGGCTCAATTTCCATACAAAACGTCGAAATTTGGGCCAAATGTGGCCAAATTCGAGGCTTTCACCGACTCCCATTGGATCCCTTGGCCATATTTTGTTGTATCCTGTCAGGCTGAGCAAAAAAATGGCCAAGGGCATCAAGCAATTCAGTGGTAAGTACCGATTTTTGCGACAAATGCACAGAAATGCTTAGAATTTGCTTGTAATGTCAATTCTGTGATTATTTCGTCAAATTGGAGCCTTTCACCGAGATTTCTTGGAGCCTTTGGACATATTCTGTTGTAACCTATCAGGCTGAGCACGAAAATGACAAAGACAATCAACAGAGAGACTGGCAAGTACCGGATTTGGCGACAAAACCCCGTTTTTGGCTCAATTTCCATACAAAACGTCGAAATTTGGGCCAAATGTGGCCAAATTCGAGACTTTCACCGACTCCTCTTGCATCCCTTGGCCCTATTTTGTTGTATCCTGTCAGGCTGAGCACGAAAATGACAAAGACAATCAACAGAGAGGCTGGCAAGTACCGGATTTGGCGACAAAACCCCGTTTTTGGCTCAATTTCCATACAAAACGTCGAAATTTGGGCCAAATGTGGCCAAATTCGAGGCTTTCACCGACTCCCATTGGATCCCTTGGCCATATTTTGTTGTATCCTGTCAGGCTGAGCAAAAAAATGGCCAAGGGCATCAAGCAATTCAGTGGTAAGTACCGATTTTTGCGACAAATGCACAGAAATGCTTAGAATTTGCTTGTAATGTCAATTCTGTGATTATTTCGTCAAATTGGAGCCTTTCACCGAGATTTCTTGGAGCCTTTGGACATATTCTGTTGTAACCTATCAGGCTGAGCACGAAAATGACAAAGACAATCAACAGAGAGGCTGGCAAGTACCGGATTTGGCAACAAAACCCCGTTTTTGGCTCAATTTCCATACAAAACGTCGAAATTTGGGCCAAATGTGGCCAAATTCGAGACTTTCACCGACTCCTCTTGCATCCCTTGGCCCTATTTTGTTGTATCCTGTCAGGCTGAGCACGAAAATGACAAAGACAATCAACAGAGAGGCTGGCAAGTACCGGATTTGGCGACAAAACCCCGTTTTTGGCTCAATTTCCATACAAAACGTCGAAATTTGGGCCAAATGTGGCCAAATTCGAGGCTTTCACCGACTCCCATTGGATCCCTTGGCCATATTTTGTTGTATCCTGTCAGGCTGAGCAAAAAAATGGCCAAGGGCATCAAGCAATTCAGTGGTAAGTACCGATTTTTGCGACAAATGCACAGAAATGCTTAGAATTTGCTTGTAATGTCAATTCTGTGATTATTTCGTCAAATTGGAGCCTTTCACCGAGATTTCTTGGAGCCTTTGGACATATTCTGTTGTAACCTATCAGGCTGAGCACGAAAATGACAAAGACAATCAACAGAGAGGCTGGCAAGTACCGGATTTGGCGACAAAACCCCGTTTTTGGCTCAATTTCCATACAAAACGTCGAAATTTGGGCCAAATGTGGCCAAATTCGAGACTTTCACCGACTCCTCTTGCATCCCTTGGCCCTATTTTGTTGTATCCTGTCAGGCTGAGCACGAAAATGACAAAGACAATCAACAGAGAGGCTGGCAAGTACCGGATTTGGCGACAAAACCCCGTTTTTGGCTCAATTTCCATACAAAACGTCGAAATTTGGGCCAAATGTGGCCAAATTCGAGGCTTTCACCGACTCCCATTGGATCCCTTGGCCATATTTTGTTGTATCCTGTCAGGCTAAGCAAAAAAATGGCCAAGGGCATCAAGCAATTCAGTGGTAAGTACCGATTTTTGCGACAAATGCACAGAAATGCTTAGAATTTGCTTGTAATGTCAATTCTGTGATTATTTCGTCAAATTGGAGCCTTTCACCGAGATTTCTTGGAGCCTTTGGACATATTCTGTTGTAACCTATCAGGCTGAGCACGAAAATGACAAAGACAATCAACAGAGAGGCTGGCAAGTACCGGATTTGGCGACAAAACCCCGTTTTTGGCTCAATTTCCATACAAAACGTCGAAATTTGGGCCAAATGTGGCCAAATTCGAGACTTTCACCGACTCCTCTTGCATCCCTTGGCCCTATTTTGTTGTATCCTGTCAGGCTGAGCACGAAAATGACAAAGACAATCAACAGAGAGGCTGGCAAGTACCGGATTTGGCGACAAAACCCCGTTTTTGGCTCAATTTCCATACAAAACGTCGAAATTTGGGCCAAATGTGGCCAAAATCGAGGCTTTCACCGACTCCCATTGGATCCCTTGGCCATATTTTGTTGTATCCTGTCAGGCTGAGCAAAAAAATGGCCAAGGGCATCAAGCAATTCAGTGGTAAGTACCGATTTTTGCGACAAATGCACAGAAATGCTTAGAATTTGCTTGTAATGTCAATTCTGTGATTATTTCGTCAAATTGGAGCCTTTCACCGAGATTTCTTGGAGCCTTTGGACATATTCTGTTGTAACCTATCAGGCTGAGCACGAAAATGACAAAGACAATCAACAGAGAGGCTGGCAAGTACCGGATTTGGCGACAAAACCCCGTTTTTGGCTCAATTTCCATACAAAACGTACAAATTTGGGCCAAATGTGGCCAAATTCGAGACTTTCACCGACTCCTCTTGCATCCCTTGGCCCTATTTTGTTGTATCCTGTCAGGCTGAGCACGAAAATGACAAAGACAATCAACAGAGAGGCTGGCAAGTACCGGATTTGGCGACAAAACCCCGTTTTTGGCTCAATTTCCATACAAAACGTCGAAATTTGGGCCAAATGTGGCCAAATTCGAGACTTTCACCGACTCCTCTTGCATCCCTTGGCCCTATTTTGTTGTATCCTGTCAGGCTGAGCACGAAAATGACAAAGACAATCAACAGAGAGGCTGGCAAGTACCGGATTTGGCGACAAAACCCCGTTTTTGGCTCAATTTCCATACAAAACGTCGAAATTTGGGCCAAATGTGGCCAAATTCGAGGCTTTCACCGACTCCCATTGGATCCCTTGGCCATATTTTGTTGTATCCTGTCAGGCTGAGCAAAAAAATGGCCAAGGGCATCAAGCAATTCAGTGGTAAGTACCGATTTTTGCGACAAATGCACAGAAATGCTTAGAATTTGCTTGTAATGTCAATTCTGTGATTATTTCGTCAAATTGGAGCCTTTCACCGAGATTTCTTGGAGCCTTTGGACATATTCTGTTGTAACCTATCAGGCTGAGCACGAAAATGACAAAGACAATCAACAGAGAGACTGGCAAGTACCGGATTTGGCGACAAAACCCCGTTTTTGGCTCAATTTCCATACAAAACGTCGAAATTTGGGCCAAATGTGGCCAAATTCGAGACTTTCACCGACTCCTCTTGCATCCCTTGGCCCTATTTTGTTGTATCCTGTCAGGCTGAGCACGAAAATGACAAAGACAATCAACAGAGAGGCTGGCAAGTACCGGATTTGGCGACAAAACCCCGTTTTTGGCTCAATTTCCATACAAAACGTCGAAATTTGGGCCAAATGTGGCCAAATTCGAGGCTTTCACCGACTCCCATTGGATCCCTTGGCCATATTTTGTTGTATCCTGTCAGGCTGAGCAAAAAAATGGCCAAGGGCATCAAGCAATTCAGTGGTAAGTACCGATTTTTGCGACAAATGCACAGAAATGCTTAGAATTTGCTTGTAATGTCAATTCTGTGATTATTTCGTCAAATTGGAGCCTTTCACCAAGATTTCTTGCATCCCTTGGCCCTATTTTGTTGTATCCTGTCAGGCTGAGCACGAAAATGACAAAGACAATCAACAGAGAGACTGGCAAGTACCGGATTTGGCGACAAAACCCCGTTTTTGGCTCAATTTCCATACAAAACGTCGAAATTTGGGCCAAATGTGGCCAAATTCGAGACTTTCACCGACTCCTCTTGCATCCCTTGGCCCTATTTTGTTGTATCCTGTCAGGCTGAGCACGAAAATGACAAAGACAATCAACAGAGAGGCTGGCAAGTACCGGATTTGGCGACAAAACCCCGTTTTTGGCTCAATTTCCATACAAAACGTCGAAATTTGGGCCAAATGTGGCCAAATTCGAGACTTTCACCGACTCCTCTTGCATCCCTTGGCCATATTTTGTTGTATCCTGTCAGGCTGAGCACGAAAATGACAAAGACAATCAACAGAGAGGCTGGCAAGTACCGGATTTGGCGACAAAACCCCGTTTTTGGCTCAATTTCCATACAAAACGTCGAAATTTGGGCCAAATGTGGCCAAATTCGAGGCTTTCACCGACTCCCATTGGATCCCTTGGCCATATTTTGTTGTATCCTGTCAGGCTGAGCAAAAAAATGGCCAAGGGCATCAAGCAATTCAGTGGTAAGTACCGATTTTTGCGACAAATGCACAGAAATGCTTAGAATTTGCTTGTAATGTCAATTCTGTGATTATTTCGTCAAATTGGAGCCTTTCACCGAGATCTCTTGGAGCCTTTGGACATATTCTGTTGTAACCTATCAGGCTGAGCACGAAAATGACAAAGACAATCAACAGAGAGGCTGGCAAGTACCGGATTTGGCGACAAAACCCCGTTTTTGGCTCAATTTCAATACAAAACGTCGAAATTTGGGCCAAATGTGGCCAAATTCGAGACTTTCACCGACTCCTCTTGCATCCCTTGGCCCTATTTTGTTGTATCCTGTCAGGCTGAGCACGAAAATGACAAAGACAATCAACAGAGAGGCTGGCAAGTACCGGATTTGGCGACAAAACCCCGTTTTTGGCTCAATTTCCATACAAAACGTCGAAATTTGGGCCAAATGTGGCCAAATTCGAGGCTTTCACCGACTCCCATTGGATCCCTTGGCCATATTTTGTTGTATCCTGTCAGGCTGAGCAAAAAAATGGCCAAGGGCATCAAGCAATTCAGTGGTAAGTACCGATTTTTGCGACAAATGCACAGAAATGCTTAGAATTTGCTTGTAATGTCAATTCTGTGATTATTTCGTCAAATTGGAGCCTTTCACCGAGATTTCTTGGAGCCTTTGGACATATTCTGTTGTAACCTATCAGGCTGAGCACGAAAATGACAAAGACAATCAACAGAGAGGCTGGCAAGTACCGGATTTGGCGACAAAACCCCGTTTTTGGCTCAATTTCCATACAAAACGTCGAAATTTGGGCCAAATGTGGCCAAATTCGAGACTTTCACCGACTCCTCTTGCATCCCTTGGCCCTATTTTGTTGTATCCTGTCAGGCTGAGCACGAAAATGACAAAGACAATCAACAGAGAGGCTGGCAAGTACCGGATTTGGCGACAAAACCCCGTTTTTGGCTCAATTTCCATACAAAACGTCGAAATTTGGGCCAAATGTGGCCAAATTCGAGGCTTTCACCGACTCCCATTGGATCCCTTGGCCATATTTTGTTGTATCCTGTCAGGCTGAGCAAAAAAATGGCCAAGGGCATCAAGCAATTCAGTGGTAAGTACCGATTTTTGCGACAAATGCACAGAAATGCTTAGAATTTGCTTGTAATGTCAATTCTGTGATTATTTCGTCAAATTGGAGCCTTTCACCGAGATTTCTTGTATCCCTTGGCCCTATTTTGTTGTATCCTGTCAGGCTGAGCACGAAAATGACAAAGACAATCAACAGAGAGACTGGCAAGTACCGGATTTGGCGACAAAACCCCGTTTTTGGCTCAATTTCCATACAAAACGTCGAAATTTGGGCCAAATGTGGCCAAATTCGAGACTTTCACCGACTCCTCTTGCATCCCTTGGCCCTATTTTGTTGTATCCTGTCAGGCTGAGCACGAAAATGACAAAGACAATCAACAGAGAGGCTGGCAAGTACCGGATTTGGCGACAAAACCCCGTTTTTGGCTCAATTTCCATACAAAACGTCGAAATTTGGGCCAAATGTGGCCAAATTCGAGACTTTCACCGACTCCTCTTGCATCCCTTGGCCCTATTTTGTTGTATCCTGTCAGGCTGAGCACGAAAATGACAAAGACAATCAACAGAGAGGCTGGCAAGTACCGGATTTGGCGACAAAACCCCGTTTTTGGCTCAATTTCCATACAAAACGTCGAAATTTGGGCCAAATGTGGCCAAATTCGAGGCTTTCACCGACTCCCATTGGATCCCTTGGCCATATTTTGTTGTATCCTGTCAGGCTGAGCAAAAAAATGGCCAAGGGCATCAAGCAATTCAGTGGTAAGTACCGATTTTTGCGACAAATGCACAGAAATGCTTAGAATTTGCTTGTAATGTCAATTCTGTGATTATTTCGTCAAATTGGAGCCTTTCACCGAGATTTCTTGGAGCCTTTGGACATATTCTGTTGTAACCTATCAGGCTGAGCACGAAAATGACAAAGACAATCAACAGAGAGGCTGGCAAGTACCGGATTTGGCGACAAAACCCCGTTTTTGGCTCAATTTCCATACAAAACGTCGAAATTTGGGCCAAATGTGGCCAAATTCGAGGCTTTCACCGACTCCCATTGGATCCCTTGGCCATATTTTGTTGTATCCTGTCAGGCTGAGCAAAAAAATGGCCAAGGGCATCAAGCAATTCAGTGGTAAGTACCGATTTTTGCGACAAATGCACAGAAATGCTTAGAATTTGCTTGTAATGTCAATTCTGTGATTATTTCGTCAAATTGGAGCCTTTCACCGAGATTTCTTGCATCCCTTGGCCCTATTTTGTTGTATCCTGTCAGGCTGAGCACGAAAATGACAAAGACAATCAACAGAGAGACAGGCAAGTACCGGATTTGGCGACAAAACCCCGTTTTTGGCTCAATTTCCATACAAAACGTCGAAATTTGGGCCAAATGTGGCCAAATTCGAGACTTTCACCGACTCCTCTTGCATCCCTTGGCCCTATTTTGTTGTATCCTGTCAGGCTGAGCACGAAAATGACAAAGACAATCAACAGAGAGGCTGGCAAGTACCGGATTTGGCGACAAAACCCCGTTTTTGGCTCAATTTCCATACAAAACGTCGAAATTTGGGCCAAATGTGGCCAAATTCGAGACTTTCACCGACTCCTCTTGCATCCCTTGGCCCTATTTTGTTGTATCCTGTCAGGCTGAGCACGAAAATGACAAAGACAATCAACAGAGAGGCTGGCAAGTACCGGATTTGGCGACAAAACCCCGTTTTTGGCTCAATTTCCATACAAAACGTCGAAATTTGGGCCAAATGTGGCCAAATTCGAGGCTTTCACCGACTCCCATTGGATCCCTTGGCCATATTTTGTTGTATCCTGTCAGGCTGAGCAAAAAAATGGCCAAGGGCATCAAGCAATTCAGTGGTAAGTACCGATTTTTGCGACAAATGCACAGAAATGCTTAGAATTTGCTTGTAATGTCAATTCTGTGATTATTTCGTCAAATTGGAGCCTTTCACCGAGATTTCTTGGAGCCTTTGGACATATTCTGTTGTAACCTATCAGGCTGAGCACGAAAATGACAAAGACAATCAACAGAGAGGCTGGCAAGTACCGGATTTGGCGACAAAACCCCGTTTTTGGCTCAATTTCCATACAAAACGTCGAAATTTGGGC
The DNA here is from genome assembly GCF_058129835.1 of Hydra viridissima. Classification (NCBI taxonomy): domain Eukaryota; kingdom Metazoa; phylum Cnidaria; class Hydrozoa; order Anthoathecata; family Hydridae; genus Hydra; species Hydra viridissima. Next base: position 9,235,683 of record NW_028324311.1, on the reverse strand, counting down.
CAAATGTGGCCAAATTCGAGACTTTCACCGACTCCTCTTGCATCCCTTGGCCCTATTTTGTTGTATCCTGTCAGGCTGAGCACGAAAATGACAAAGACAATCAACAGAGAGGCTGGCAAGTACCGGATTTGGCGACAAAACCCCGTTTTTGGCTCAATTTCCATACAAAACGTCGAAATTTGGGCCAAATGTGGCCAAATTCGAGGCTTTCACCGACTCCCATTGGATCCCTTGGCCATATTTTGTTGTATCCTGTCAGGCTGAGCAAAAAAATGGCCAAGGGCATCAAGCAATTCAGTGGTAAGTACCGATTTTTGCGACAAATGCACAGAAATGCTTAGAATTTGCTTGTAATGTCAATTCTGTGATTATTTCGTCAAATTGGAGCCTTTCACCGAGATTTCTTGGAGCCTTTGGACATATTCTGTTGTAACCTATCAGGCTGAGCACGAAAATGACAAAGACAATCAACAGAGAGGCTGGCAAGTACCGGATTTGTCGACAAAACCCCGTTTTTGGCTCAATTTCCATACAAAACGTCGAAATTTGGGCCAAATGTGGCCAAATTCGAGGCTTTCACCGACTCCCATTGGATCCCTTGGCCATATTTTGTTGTATCCTGTCAGGCTGAGCAAAAAAATGGCCAAGGGCATCAAGCAATTCAGTGGTAAGTACCGATTTTTGCGACAAATGCACAGAAATGCTTAGAATTTGCTTGTAATGTCAATTCTGTGATTATTTCGTCAAATTGGAGCCTTTCACCGAGATTTCTTGGAGCCTTTGGACATATTCTGTTGTAACCTATCAGGCTGAGCACGAAAATGACAAAGACAATCAACAGAGAGACAGGCAAGTACCGGATTTGGCGACAAAACCCCGTTTTTGGCTCAATTTCCATACAAAACGTCGAAATTTGGGCCAAATGTGGCCAAATTCGAGACTTTCACCGACTCCTCTTGCATCCCTTGGCCCTATTTTGTTGTATCCTGTCAGGCTGAGCACGAAAATGACAAAGACAATCAACAGAGAGGCTGGCAAGTACCGGATTTGGCGACAAAACCCCGTTTTTGGCTCAATTTCCATACAAAACGTCGAAATTTGGGCCAAATGTGGCCAAATTCGAGACTTTCACCGACTCCTCTTGCATCCCTTGGCCCTATTTTGTTGTATCCTGTCAGGCTGAGCACGAAAATGACAAAGACAATCAACAGAGAGGCTGGCAAGTACCGGATTTGGCGACAAAACCCCGTTTTTGGCTCAATTTCCATACAAAACGTCGAAATTTGGGCCAAATGTGGCCAAATTCGAGGCTTTCACCGACTCCCATTGGATCCCTTGGCCATATTTTGTTGTATCCTGTCAGGCTGAGCAAAAAAATGGCCAAGGGCATCAAGCAATTCAGTGGTAAGTACCGATTTTTGCGACAAATGCACAGAAATGCTTAGAATTTGCTTGTAATGTCAATTCTGTGATTATTTCGTCAAATTGGAGCCTTTCACCGAGATTTCTTGGAGCCTTTGGACATATTCTGTTGTAACCTATCAGGCTGAGCACGAAAATGACAAAGACAATCAACAGAGAGGCTGGCAAGTACCGGATTTGGCGACAAAACCCCGTTTTTGGCTCAATTTCCATACAAAACGTCGAAATTTGGGCCAAATGTGGCCAAATTCGAGACTTTCACCGACTCCTCTTGCATCCCTTGGCCCTATTTTGTTGTATCCTGTCAGGCTGAGCACGAAAATGACAAAGACAATCAACAGAGAGGCTGGCAAGTACCGGATTTGGCGACAAAACCCCGTTTTTGGCTCAATTTCCATACAAAACGTCGAAATTTGGGCCAAATGTGGCCAAATTCGAGGCTTTCACCGACTCCCATTGGATCCCTTGGCCATATTTTGTTGTATCCTGTCAGGCTGAGCAAAAAAATGGCCAAGGGCATCAAGCAATTCAGTGGTAAGTACCGATTTTTGCGACAAATGCACAGAAATGCTTAGAATTTGCTTGTAATGTCAATTCTGTGATTATTTCGTCAAATTGGAGCCTTTCACCGAGATTTCTTGGAGCCTTTGGACATATTCTGTTGTAACCTATCAGGCTGAGCACGAAAATGACAAAGACAATCAACAGAGAGGCTGGCAAGTACCGGATTTGTCGACAAAACCCCGTTTTTGGCTCAATTTCCATACAAAACGTCGAAATTTGGGCCAAATGTGGCCAAATTCGAGGCTTTCACCGACTCCCATTGGATCCCTTGGCCATATTTTGTTGTATCCTGTCAGGCTGAGCAAAAAAATGGCCAAGGGCATCAAGCAATTCAGTGGTAAGTACCGATTTTTGCGACAAATGCACAGAAATGCTTAGAATTTGCTTGTAATGTCAATTCTGTGATTATTTCGTCAAATTGGAGCCTTTCACCGAGATTTCTTGGAGCCTTTGGACATATTCTGTTGTAACCTATCAGGCTGAGCACGAAAATGACAAAGACAATCAACAGAGAGGCTGGCAAGTACCGGATTTGGCGACAAAACCCCGTTTTTGGCTCAATTTCCATACAAAACGTCGAAATTTGGGCCAAATGTGGCCAAATTCGAGACACACACCGACTCCTCTTGCATCCCTTGGCCCTATTTTGTTGTATCCTGTCAGGCTGAGCACGAAAATGACAAAGACAATCAACAGAGAGGCTGGCAAGTACCGGATTTGGCGACAAAACCCCGTTTTTGGCTCAATTTCCATACAAAACGTCGAAATTTGGGCCAAATGTGGCCAAATTCGAGGCTTTCACCGACTCCCATTGGATCCCTTGGCCATATTTTGTTGTATCCTGTCAGGCTGAGCAAAAAAATGGCCAAGGGCATCAAGCAATTCAGTGGTAAGTACCGATTTTTGCGACAAATGCACAGAAATGCTTAGAATTTGCTTGTAATGTCAATTCTGTGATTATTTCGTCAAATTGGAGCCTTTCACCAAGATTTCTTGGAGCCTTTGGACATATTCTGTTGTAACCTATCAGGCTGAGCACGAAAATGACAAAGACAATCAACAGAGAGGCTGGCAAGTACCGGATTTGGCGACAAAACCCCGTTTTTGGCTCAATTTCCATACAAAACGTCGAAATTTGGGCCAAATGTGGCCAAATTCGAGACTTTCACCGACTCCTCTTGCATCCCTTGGCCCTATTTTGTTGTATCCTGTCAGGCTGAGCACGAAAATGACAAAGACAATCAACAGAGAGGCTGGCAAGTACCGGATTTGGCGACAAAACCCCGTTTTTGGCTCAATTTCCATACAAAACGTCGAAATTTGGGCCAAATGTGGCCAAATTCGAGGCTTTCACCGACTCCCATTGGATCCCTTGGCCATATTTTGTTGTATCCTGTCAGGCTGAGCAAAAAAATGGCCAAGGGCATCAAGCAATTCAGTGGTAAGTACCGATTTTTGCGACAAATGCACAGAAATGCTTAGAATTTGCTTGTAATGTCAATTCTGTGATTATTTCGTCAAATTGGAGCCTTTCACCAAGATTTCTTGCATCCCTTGGCCCTATTTTGTTGTATCCTGTCAGGCTGAGCACGAAAATGACAAAGACAATTAACAGAGAGACTGGCAAGTACCGGATTTGGCGACAAAACCCCGTTTTTGGCTCAATTTCCATACAAAACGTCGAAATTTGGGCCAAATGTGGCCAAATTCGAGACTTTCACCGACTCCTCTTGCATCCCTTGGCCCTATTTTGTTGTATCCTGTCAGGCTGAGCACGAAAATGACAAAGACAATCAACAGAGAGGCTGGCAAGTACCGGATTTGGCGACAAAACCCCGTTTTTGGCTCAATTTCCATACAAAACGTCGAAATTTGGGCCAAATGTGGCCAAATTCGAGGCTTTCACCGACTCCCATTGGATCCCTTGGCCATATTTTGTTGTATCCTGTCAGGCTGAGCAAAAAAATGGCCAAGGGCATCAAGCAATTCAGTGGTAAGTACCGATTTTTGCGACAAATGCACAGAAATGCTTAGAATTTGCTTGTAATGTCAATTCTGTGATTATTTCGTCAAATTGGAGCCTTTCACCGAGATTTCTTGTATCCCTTGGCCCTATTTTGTTGTATCCTGTCAGGCTGAGCACGAAAATGACAAAGACAATCAACAGAGAGACTGGCAAGTACCGGATTTGGCGACAAAACCCCGTTTTTGGCTCAATTTCCATACAAAACGTCGAAATTTGGGCCAAATGTGGCCAAATTCGAGACTTTCACCGACTCCTCTTGCATCCCTTGGCCCTATTTTGTTGTATCCTGTCAGGCTGAGCACGAAAATGACAAAGACAATCAACAGAGAGGCTGGCAAGTACCGGATTTGGCGACAAAACCCCGTTTTTGGCTCAATTTCCATACAAAACGTCGAAATTTGGGCCAAATGTGGCCAAATTCGAGACTTTCACCGACTCCTCTTGCATCCCTTGGCCCTATTTTGTTGTATCCTGTCAGGCTGAGCACTAAAATGACAAAGACAATCAACAGAGAGGCTGGCAAGTACCGGATTTGGCGACAAAACCCCGTTTTTGGCTCAATTTCCATACAAAACGTCGAAATTTGGGCCAAATGTGGCCAAATTCGAGGCTTTCACCGACTCCCATTGGATCCCTTGGCCATATTTTGTTGTATCCTGTCAGGCTGAGCAAAAAAATGGCCAAGGGCATCAAGCAATTCAGTGGTAAGTACCGATTTTTGCGACAAATGCACAGAAATGCTTAGAATTTGCTTGTAATGTCAATTCTGTGATTATTTCGTCAAATTGGAGCCTTTCACCGAGATTTCTTGGAGCCTTTGGACATATTCTGTTGTAACCTATCAGGCTGAGCACGAAAATGACAAAGACAATCAACAGAGAGGCTGGCAAGTACCGGATTTGGCGACAAAACCCCGTTTTTGGCTCAATTTCCATACAAAACGTCGAAATTTGGGCCAAATGTGGCCAAATTCGAGACTTTCACCGACTCCTCTTGCATCCCTTGGCCCTATTTTGTTGTATCCTGTCAGGCTGAGCACGAAAATGACAAAGACAATCAACAGAGAGGCTGGCAAGTACCGGATTTGGCGACAAAACCCCGTTTTTGGCTCAATTTCCATACAAAACGTCGAAATTTGGGCCAAATGTGGCCAAATTCGAGGCTTTCACCGACTCCCATTGGATCCCTTGGCCATATTTTGTTGTATCCTGTCAGGCTGAGCAAAAAAATGGCCAAGGGCATCAAGCAATTCAGTGGTAAGTACCGATTTTTGCGACAAATGCACAGAAATGCTTAGAATTTGCTTGTAATGTCAATTCTGTGATTATTTCGTCAAATTGGAGCCTTTCACCGAGATTTCTTGGAGCCTTTGGACATATTCTGTTGTAACCTATCAGGCTGAGCACGAAAATGACAAAGACAATCAACAGAGAGGCTGGCAAGTACCGGATTTGGCGACAAAACCCCGTTTTTGGCTCAATTTCCATACAAAACGTCGAAATTTGGGCCAAATGTGGCCAAATTCGAGACTTTCACCAACTCCTCTTGCATCCCTTGGCCCTATTTTCTTGTATCCTGTCAGGCTGAGCACGAAAATGACAAAGACAATCAACAGAGAGGCTGGCAAGTACCGGATTTGGCGACAAAACCCCGTTTTTGGCTCAATTTCCATACAAAACGTCGAAATTTGGGCCAAATGTGGCCAAATTCGAGGCTTTCACCGACTCCCATTGGATCCCTTGGCCATATTTTGTTGTATCCTGTCAGGCTGAGCAAAAAAATGGCCAAGGGCATCAAGCAATTCAGTGGTAAGTACCGATTTTTGCGACAAATGCACAGAAATGCTTAGAATTTGCTTGTAATGTCAATTCTGTGATTATTTCGTCAAATTGGAGCCTTTCACCGAGATTTCTTGGAGCCTTTGGACATATTCTGTTGTAACCTATCAGGCTGAGCACGAAAATGACAAAGACAATCAACAGAGAGGGTGGCAAGTACCGGATTTGGCGACAAAACCCCGTTTTTGGCTCAATTTCCATACAAAACGTCGAAATTTGGGCCAAATGTGGGCAAATTCGAGACTTTCACCGACTCCTCTTGCATCCCTTGGCCCTATTTTGTTGTATCCTGTCAGGCTGAGCACGAAAATGACAAAGACAATCAACAGAGAGGCTGGCAAGTACCGGATTTGGCGACAAAACCCCGTTTTTGGCTCAATTTCCATACAAAACGTCGAAATTTGGGCCAAATGTGGCCAAATTCGAGGCTTTCACCGACTCCCATTGGATCCCTTGGCCATATTTTGTTGTATCCTGTCAGGCTGAGCAAAAAAATGGCCAAGGGCATCAAGCAATTCAGTGGTAAGTACCGATTTTTGCGACAAATGCACAGAAATGCTTAGAATTTGCTTGTAATGTCAATTCTGTGATTATTTCGTCAAATTGGAGCCTTTCACCGAGATTTCTTGTATCCCTTGGCCCTATTTTGTTGTATCCTGTCAGGCTGAGCACGAAAATGACAAAGACAATCAACAGAGAGGCTGGCAAGTACCGGATTTGGCGACAAAACCCCGTTTTTGGCTCAATTTCCATACAAAACGTCGAAATTTGGGCCAAATGTGGCCAAATTCGAGACTTTCACCGACTCCTCTTGCATCCCTTGGCCCTATTTTGTTGTATCCTGTCAGGCTGAGCACGAAAATGACAAAGACAATCAACAGAGAGGCTGGCAAGTACCGGATTTGGCGACAAAACCCCGTTTTTGGCTCAATTTCCATACAAAACGTCGAAATTTGGGCCAAATGTGGCCAAATTCGAGACTTTCACCGACTCCTCTTGCATCCCTTGGCCCTATTTTGTTGTATCCTGTCAGGCTGAGCACGAAAATGACAAAGACAATCAACAGAGAGGCTGGCAAGTACCGGATTTGGCGACAAAACCCCGTTTTTGGCTCAATTTCCATACAAAACGTCGAAATTTGGGCCAAATGTGGCCAAATTCGAGGCTTTCACCGACTCCCATTGGATCCCTTGGCCATATTTTGTTGTATCCTGTCAGGCTGAGCAAAAAAATGGCCAAGGGCATCAAGCAATTCAGTGGTAAGTACCGATTTTTGCGACAAATGCACAGAAATGCTTAGAATTTGCTTGTAATGTCAATTCTGTGATTATTTCGTCAAATTGGAGCCTTTCACCGAGATTTCTTGGAGCCTTTGGACATATTCTGTTGTAACCTATCAGGCTGAGCACGAAAATGACAAAGACAATCAACAGAGAGGCTGGCAAGTACCGGATTTGGCGACAAAACCCCGTTTTTGGCTCAATTTCCATACAAAACGTCGAAATTTGGGCCAAATGTGGCCAAATTCGAGGCTTTCACCAACTCCCATTGGATCCCTTGGCCATATTTTGTTGTATCCTGTCAGGCTGAGCAAAAAAATGGCCAAGGGCATCAAGCAATTCAGTGGTAAGTACCGATTTTTGCGACAAATGCACAGAAATGCTTAGAATTTGCTTGTAATGTCAATTCTGTGATTATTTCGTCAAATTGGAGCCTTTCACCGAGATTTCTTGCATCCCTTGGCCCTATTTTGTTGTATCCTGTCAGGCTGAGCACGAAAATGACAAAGACAATCAACAGAGAGACTGGCAAGTACCGGATTTGGCGACAAAACCCCGTTTTTGGCTCAATTTCCATACAAAACGTCGAAATTTGGGCCAAATGTGGCCAAATTCGAGACTTTCACCGACTCCTCTTGCATCCCTTGGCCCTATTTTGTTGTATCCTGTCAGGCTGAGCACGAAAATGACAAAGACAATCAACAGAGAGGCTGGCAAGTACCGGATTTGGCGACAAAACCCCGTTTTTGGCTCAATTTCCATACAAAACGTCGAAATTTGGGCCAAATGTGGCCAAATTCGAGACTTTCACCGACTCCTCTTGCATCCCTTGGCCCTATTTTGTTGTATCCTGTCAGGCTGAGCACGAAAATGACAAAGACAATCAACAGAGAGGCTGGCAAGTACCGGATTTGGCGACAAAACCCCGTTTTTGGCTCAACTTCCATACAAAACGTCGAAATTTGGGCCAAATGTGGCCAAATTCGAGACTTTCACCGACTCCTCTTGCATCCCTTGGCCCTATTTTGTTGTATCCTGTCAGGCTGAGCACGAAAATGACAAAGACAATCAACAGAGAGGCTGGCAAGTACCGGATTTGGCGACAAAACCCCGTTTTTGGCTCAATTTCCATACAAAACGTCGAAATTTGGGCCAAATGTGGCCAAATTCGAGGCTTTCACCGACTCCCATTGGATCCCTTGGCCATATTTTGTTGTATCCTGTCAGGCTGAGCAAAAAAATGGCCAAGGGCATCAAGCAATTCAGTGGTAAGTACCGATTTTTGCGACAAATGCACAGAAATGCTTAGAATTTGCTTGTAATGTCAATTCTGTGATTATTTCGTCAAATTGGAGCCTTTCACCGAGATTTCTTGGAGCCTTTGGACATATTCTGTTGTAACCTATCAGGCTGAGCACGAAAATGACAAAGACAATCAACAGAGAGGCTGGCAAGTACCGGATTTGGCGACAAAACCCCGTTTTTGGCTCAATTTCCATACAAAACGTCGAAATTTGGGCCAAATGTGGCCAAATTCGAGACTTTCACCGACTCCTCTTGCATCCCTTGGCCCTATTTTGTTGTATCCTGTCAGGCTGAGCACGAAAATGACAAAGACAATCAACAGAGAGGCTGGCAAGTACCGGATTTGGCGACAAAACCCCGTTTTTGGCTCAATTTCCATACAAAACGTCGAAATTTGGGCCAAATGTGGCCAAATTCGAGGCTTTCACCGACTCCCATTGGATCCCTTGGCCATATTTTGTTGTATCCTGTCAGGCTGAGCAAAAAAATGGCCAAGGGCATCAAGCAATTCAGTGGTAAGTACCGATTTTTGCGACAAATGCACAGAAATGCTTAGAATTTGCTTGTAATGTCAATTCTGTGATTATTTCGTCAAATTGGAGCCTTTCACCGAGATTTCTTGGAGCCTTTGGACATATTCTGTTGTAACCTATCAGGCTGAGCACGAAAATGACAAAGACAATCAACAGAGAGGCTGGCAAGTACCGGATTTGGCGACAAAACCCCGTTTTTGGCTCAATTTCCATACAAAACGTCGAAATTTGGGCCAATTGTGGCCAAATTCGAGACTTTCACCGACTCCTCTTGCATCCCTTGGCCCTATTTTGTTGTATCCTGTCAGGCTGAGCACGAAAATGACAAAGACAATCAACAGAGAGGCTGGCAAGTACCGGATTTGGCGACAAAACCCCGTTTTTGGCTCAATTTCCATACAAAACGTCGAAATTTGGGCCAAATGTGGCCAAATTCGAGGCTTTCACCGACTCCCATTGGATCCCTTGGCCATATTTTGTTGTATCCTGTCAGGCTGAGCAAAAAAATGGCCAAGGGCATCAAGCAATTCAGTGGTAAGTACCGATTTTTGCGACAAATGCACAGAAATGCTTAGAATTTGCTTGTAATGTCAATTCTGTGATTATTTCGTCAAATTGGAGCCTTTCACCAAGATTTCTTGCATCCCTTGGCCCTATTTTGTTGTATCCTGTCAGGCTGAGCACGAAAATGACAAAGACAATCAACAGAGAGACTGGCAAGTACCGGATTTGGCGACAAAACCCCGTTTTTGGCTCAATTTCCATACAAAACGTCGAAATTTGGGCCAAATGTGGCCAAATTCGAGACTTTCACCGACTCCTCTTGCATCCCTTGGCCCTATTTTGTTGTATCCTGTCAGGCTGAGCACGAAAATGACAAAGACAATCAACAGAGAGGCTGGCAAGTACCGGATTTGGCGACAAAACCCCGTTTTTGGCTCAATTTCCATACAAAACGTCGAAATTTGGGCCAAATGTGGCCAAATTCGAGACTTTCACCGACTCCTCTTGCATCCCTTGGCCCTATTTTGTTGTATCCTGTCAGGCTGAGCACGAAAATGACAAAGACAATCAACAGAGAGGCTGGCAAGTACCGGATTTGGCGACAAAACCCCGTTTTTGGCTCAATTTCCATACAAAACGTCGAAATTTGGGCCAAATGTGGCCAAATTCGAGGCTTTCACCGACTCCCATTGGATCCCTTGGCCATATTTTGTTGTATCCTGTCAGGCTGAGCAAAAAAATGGCCAAGGGCATCAAGCAATTCAGTGGTAAGTACCGATTTTTGCGACAAATGCACAGAAATGCTTAGAATTTGCTTGTAATGTCAATTCTGTGATTATTTCGTCAAATTGGAGCCTTTCACCGAGATTTCTTGTATCCCTTGGCCCTATTTTGTTGTATCCTGTCAGGCTGAGCACGAAAATGACAAAGACAATCAACAGAGAGACTGGCAAGTACCGGATTTGGCGACAAAACCCCGTTTTTGGCTCAATTTCCATACAAAACGTCGAAATTTGGGCCAAATGTGGCCAAATTCGAGACTTTCACCGACTCCTCTTGCATCCCTTGGCCCTATTTTGTTGTATCCTGTCAGGCTGAGCACGAAAATGACAAAGACAATCAACAGAGAGGCTGGCAAGTACCGGATTTGGCGACAAAACCCCGTTTTTGGCTCAATTTCCATACAAAACGTCGAAATTTGGGCCAAATGTGGCCAAATTCGAGACTTTCACCGACTCCTCTTGCATCCCTTGGCCCTATTTTGTTGTATCCTGTCAGGCTGAGCACGAAAATGACAAAGACAATCAACAGAGAGGCTGGCAAGTACCGGATTTGGCGACAAAACCCCGTTTTTGGCTCAATTTCCATACAAAACGTCGAAATTTGGGCCAAATGTGGCCAAATTCGAGACTTTCACCGACTCCTCTTGCATCCCTTGGCCCTATTTTGTTGTATCCTGTCAGGCTGAGCACGAAAATGACAAAGACAATCAACAGAGAGGCTGGCAAGTACCGGATTTGGCGACAAAACCCCGTTTTTGGCTCAATTTCCATACAAAACGTCGAAATTTGGGCCAAATGTGGCCAAATTCGAGACTTTCACCGACTCCTCTTGCATCCCTTGGCCCTATTTTGTTGTATCCTGTCAGGCTGAGCACGAAAATGACAAAGACAATCAACAGAGAGGCTGGGAAGTACCGGATTTGGCGACAAAACCCCGTTTTTGGCTCAATTTCCATACAAAACGTCGAAATTTGGGCCAAATGTGGCCAAATTCGAGACTTTCACCGACTCCTCTTGCATCCCTTGGCCCTATTTTGTTGTATCCTGTCAGGCTGAGCACGAAAATGACAAAGACAATCAACAGAGAGGCTGGCAAGTACCGGATTTGGCGACAAAACCCCGTTTTTGGCTCAATTTCCATACAAAACGTCGAAATTTGGGCCAAATGTGGCCAAATTCGAGACTTTCACCGACTCCTCTTGCATCCCTTGGCCCTATTTTGTTGTATCCTGTCAGGCTGAGCACGAAAATGACAAAGACAATCAACAGAGAGGCTGGCAAGTACCGGATTTGGCGACAAAACCCCGTTTTTGGCTCAATTTCCATACAAAACGTCGAAATTTGGGCCAAATGTGGCCAAATTCGAGACTTTCACCGACTCCTCTTGCATCCCTTGGCCCTATTTTGTTGTATCCTGTCAGGCTGAGCACGAAAATGACAAAGACAATCAACAGAGAGGCTGGCAAGTACCGGATTTGGCGACAAAACCCCGTTTTTGGCTCAATTTCCATACAAAACGTCGAAATTTGGGCCAAATGTGGCCAAATTCGAGGCTTTCACCGACTCCCATTGGATCCCTTGGCCATATTTTGTTGTATCCTGTCAGGCTGAGCAAAAAAATGGCCAAGGGCATCAAGCAATTCAGTGGTAAGTACCGATTTTTGCGACAAATGCACAGAAATGCTTAGAATTTGCTTGTAATGTCAATTCTGTGATTATTTCGTCAAATTGGAGCCTTTCACCGAGATTTCTTGTATCCCTTGGCCCTATTTTGTTGTATCCTGTCAGGCTGAGCACGAAAATGACAAAGACAATCAACAGAGAGACTGGCAAGTACCGGATTTGGCGACAAAACCCCGTTTTTGGCTCAATTTCCATACAAAACGTCGAAATTTGGGCCAAATGTGGCCAAATTCGAGACTTTCACCGACTCCTCTTGCATCCCTTGGCCCTATTTTGTTGTATCCTGTCAGGCTGAGCACGAAAATGACAAAGACAATCAACAGAGAGGCTGGCAAGTACCGGATTTGGCGACAAAACCCCGTTTTTGGCTCAATTTCCATACAAAACGTCGAAATTTGGGCCAAATGTGGCCAAATTCGAGACTTTCACCGACTCCTCTTGCATCCCTTGGCCCTATTTTGTTGTATCCTGTCAGGCTGAGCACGAAAATGACAAAGACAATCAACAGAGAGGCTGGCAAGTACCGGATTTGGCGACAAAACCCCGTTTTTGGCTCAATTTCCATACAAAACGTCGAAATTTGGGCCAAATGTGGCCAAATTCGAGACTTTCACCGACTCCTCTTGCATCCCTTGGCCCTATTTTGTTGTATCCTGTCAGGCTGAGCACGAAAATGACAAAGACAATCAACAGAGAGGCTGGCAAGTACCGGATTTGGCGACAAAACCCCGTTTTTGGCTCAATTTCCATACAAAACGTCGAAATTTGGGCCAAATGTGGCCAAATTCGAGGCTTTCACCGACTCCCATTGGATCCCTTGGCCATATTTTGTTGTATCCTGTCAGGCTGAGCAAAAAAATGGCCAAGGGCATCAAGCAATTCAGTGGTAAGTACCGATTTTTGCGACAAATGCACAGAAATGCTTAGAATTTGCTTGTAATGTCAATTCTGTGATTATTTCGTCAAATTGGAGCCTTTCACCAAGATTTCTTGCATCCCTTGGCCCTATTTTGTTGTATCCTGTCAGGCTGAGCACGAAAATGACAAAGACAATCAACAGAGAGGCTGGCAAGTACCGGATTTGGCGACAAAACCCCGTTTTTGGCTCAATTTCCATACAAAACGTCGAAATTTGGGCCAAATGTGGCCAAATTCGAGACTTTCACCGACTCCTCTTGCATCCCTTGGCCCTATTTTGTTGTATCCTGTCAGGCTGAGCACGAAAATGACAAAGACAATCAACAGAGAGGCTGGCAAGTACCGGATTTGGCGACAAAACCCCGTTTTTGGCTCAATTTCCATACAAAACGTCGAAATTTGGGCCAAATGTGGCCAAATTCGAGACTTTCACCGACTCCTCTTGCATCCCTTGGCCCTATTTTGTTGTATCCTGTCAGGCTGAGCACGAAAATGACAAAGACAATCAACAGAGAGGCTGGCAAGTACCGGATTTGGCGACAAAACCCCGTTTTTGGCTCAATTTCCATACAAAACGTCGAAATTTGGGCCAAATGTGGCCAAATTCGAGGCTTTCACCAACTCCCATTGGATCCCTTGGCCATATTTTGTTGTATCCTGTCAGGCTGAGCAAAAAAATGGCCAAGGGCATCAAGCAATTCAGTGGTAAGTACCGATTTTTGCGACAAATGCACAGAAATGCTTTGAATTTGCTTGTAATGTCAATTCTGTGATTATTTCGTCAAATTGGAGCCTTTCACCGAGATTTCTTGTATCCCTTGGCCCTATTTTGTTGTATCCTGTCAGGCTGAGCACGAAAATGACAAAGACAATCAACAGAGAGACTGGCAAGTACCGGATTTGGCGACAAAACCCCGTTTTTGGCTCAATTTCCATACAAAACGTCGAAATTTGGGCCAAATGTGGCCAAATTCGAGACTTTCACCGACTCCTCTTGCATCCCTTGGCCCTATTTTGTTGTATCCTGTCAGGCTGAGCACGAAAATGACAAAGACAATCAACAGAGAGGCTGGCAAGTACCGGATTTGGCGACAAAACCCCGTTTTTGGCTCAATTTCCATACAAAACGTCGAAATTTGGGCCAAATGTGGCCAAATTCGAGACTTTCACCGACTCCTCTTGCATCCCTTGGCCCTATTTTGTTGTATCCTGTCAGGCTGAGCACGAAAATGACAAAGACAATCAACAGAGAGGCTGGCAAGTACCGGATTTGGCGACAAAACCCCGTTTTTGGCTCAATTTCCATACAATACGTCGAAATTTGGGCCAAATGTGGCCAAATTCGAGGCTTTCACCGACTCCCATTGGATCCCTTGGCCATATTTTGTTGTATCCTGTCAGGCTGAGCAAAAAAATGGCCAAGGGCATCAAGCAATTCAGTGGTAAGTACCGATTTTTGCGACAAATGCACAGAAATGCTTAGAATTTGCTTGTAATGTCAATTCTGTGATTATTTCGTCAAATTGGAGCCTTTCACCGAGATTTCTTGGAGCCTTTGGACATATTCTGTTGTAACCTATCAGGCTGAGCACGAAAATGACAAAGACAATCAACAGAGAGGCTGGCAAGTACCGGATTTGGCGACAAAACCCCGTTTTTGGCTCAATTTCCATACAAAACGTCGAAATTTGGGCCAAATGTGGCCAAATTCGAGACTTTCACCGACTCCTCTTGCATCCCTTGGCCCTATTTTGTTGTATCCTGTCAGGCTGAGCACGAAAATTACAAAGACAATCAACAGAGAGGCTGGCAAGTACCGGATTTGGCGACAAAACCCCGTTTTTGGCTCAATTTCCATACAAAACGTCGAAATTTGGGCCAAATGTGGCCAAATTCGAGGCTTTCACCGACTCCCATTGGATCCCTTGGCCATATTTTGTTGTATCCTGTCAGGCTGAGCAAAAAAATGGCCAAGGGCATCAAGCAATTCAGTGGTAAGTACCGATTTTTGCGACAAATGCACAGAAATGCTTTGAATTTGCTTGTAATGTCAATTCTGTGATTATTTCGTCAAATTGGAGCCTTTCACCGAGATTTCTTGTATCCCTTGGCCCTATTTTGTTGTATCCTGTCAGGCTGAGCACGAAAATGACAAAGACAATCAACAGAGAGACTGGCAAGTACCGGATTTGGCGACAAAACCCCGTTTTTGGCTCAATTTCCATACAAAACGTCGAAATTTGGGCCAAATGTGGCCAAATTCGAGACTTTCACCGACTCCTCTTGCATCCCTTGGCCCTATTTTGTTGTATCCTGTCAGGCTGAGCACGAAAATGACAAAGACAATCAACAGAGAGGCTGGCAAGTACCGGATTTGGCGACAAAACCCCGTTTTTGGCTCAATTTCCATACAAAACGTCGAAATTTGGGCCAAATGTGGCCAAATTCGAGACTTTCACCGACTCCTCTTGCATCCCTTGGCCCTATTTTGTTGTATCCTGTCAGGCTGAGCACGAAAATGACAAAGACAATCAACAGAGAGGCTGGCAAGTACCGGATTTGGCGACAAAACCCCGTTTTTGGCTCAATTTCCATACAATACGTCGAAATTTGGGCCAAATGTGGCCAAATTCGAGGCTTTCACCGACTCCCATTGGATCCCTTGGCCATATTTTGTTGTATCCTGTCAGGCTGAGCAAAAAAATGGCCAAGGGCATCAAGCAATTCAGTGGTAAGTACCGATTTTTGCGACAAATGCACAGAAATGCTTAGAATTTGCTTGTAATGTCAATTCTGTGATTATTTCGTCAAATTGGAGCCTTTCACCGAGATTTCTTGGAGCCTTTGGACATATTCTGTTGTAACCTATCAGGCTGAGCACGAAAATGACAAAGACAATCAACAGAGAGGCTGGCAAGTACCGGATTTGGCGACAAAACCCCGTTTTTGGCTCAATTTCCATACAAAACGTCGAAATTTGGGCCAAATGTGGCCAAATTCGAGACTTTCACCGACTCCTCTTGCATCCCTTGGCCCTATTTTGTTGTATCCTGTCAGGCTGAGCACGAAAATGACAAAGACAATCAACAGAGAGGCTGGCAAGTACCGGATTTGGCGACAAAACCCCGTTTTTGGCTCAATTTCCATACAAAACGTCGAAATTTGGGCCAAATGTGGCCAAATTCGAGGCTTTCACCGACTCCCATTGGATCCCTTGGCCATATTTTGTTGTATCCTGTCAGGCTGAGCAAAAAAATGGCCAAGGGCATCAAGCAATTCAGTGGTAAGTACCGATTTTTGCGACAAATGCACAGAAATGCTTAGAATTTGCTTGTAATGTCAATTCTGTGATTATTTCGTCAAATTGGAGCCTTTCACCGAGATTTCTTGGAGCCTTTGGACATATTCTGTTGTAACCTATCAGGCTGAGCACGAAAATGACAAAGACAATCAACAGAGAGGCTGGCAAGTACCGGATTTGGCGACAAAACCCCGTTTTTGGCTCAATTTCCATACAAAACGTCGAAATTTGGGCCAAATGTGGCCAAATTCGAGACTTTCACCGACTCCTCTTGCATCCCTTGGCCCTATTTTGTTGTATCCTTTCAGGCTGAGCACGAAAATGACAAAGACAATCAACAGAGAGGCTGGCAAGTACCGGATTTGGCGACAAAACCCCGTTTTTGGCTCAATTTCCATACAAAACGTCGAAATTTGGGCCAAATGTGGCCAAATTCGAGGCTTTCACCGACTCCCATTGGATCCCTTGGCCATATTTTGTTGTATCCTGTCAGGCTGAGCAAAAAAATGGCCAAGGGCATCAAGCAATTCAGTGGTAAGTACCGATTTTTGCGACAAATGCACAGAAATGCTTAGAATTTGCTTGTAATGTCAATTCTGTGATTATTTCGTCAAATTGGAGCCTTTCACCGAGATTTCTTGGAGCCTTTGGACATATTCTGTTGTAACCTATCAGGCTGAGCACGAAAATGACAAAGACAATCAACAGAGAGGCTGGCAAGTACCGGATTTGGCGACAAAACCCCGTTTTTGGCTCAATTTCCATACAAAACGTCGAAATTTGGGCCAAATGTGGCCAAATTCGAGACTTTCACCGACTCCTCTTGCATCCCTTGGCCCTATTTTGTTGTATCCTGTCAGGCTGAGCACGAAAATGACAAAGACAATCAACAGAGAGGCTGGCAAGTACCGGATTTGGCGACAAAACCCCGTTTTTGGCTCAATTTCCATACAAAACGTCGAAATTTGGGCCAAATGTGGCCAAATTCGAGACTTTCACCGACTCCTCTTGCATCCCTTGGCCCTATTTTGTTGTATCCTGTCAGGCTGAGCACGAAAATGACAAAGACAATCAACAGAGAGGCTGGCAAGTACCGGATTTGGCGACAAAACCCCGTTTTTGGCTCAATTTCCATACAAAACGTCGAAATTTGGGCCAAATGTGGCCAAATTCGAGGCTTTCACCGACTCCCATTGGATCCCTTGGCCATATTTTGTTGTATCCTGTCAGGCTGAGCAAAAAAATGGCCAAGGGCATCAAGCAATTCAGTGGTAAGTACCGATTTTTGCGACAAATGCACAGAAATGCTTAGAATTTGCTTGTAATGTCAATTCTGTGATTATTTCGTCAAATTGGAGCCTTTCACCAAGATTTCTTGCATCCCTTGGCCCTATTTTGTTGTATCCTGTCAGGCTGAGCACGAAAATGACAAAGACAATCAACAGAGAGGCTGGCAAGTACCGGATTTGGCGACAAAACCCCGTTTTTGGCTCAATTTCCATACAAAACGTCGAAATTTGGGCCAAATGTGGCCAAATTCGAGACTTTCACCGACTCCTCTTGCATCCCTTGGCCCTATTTTGTTGTATCCTGTCAGGCTGAGCACGAAAATGACAAAGACAATCAACAGAGAGGCTGGCAAGTACCGGATTTGGCGACAAAACCCCGTTTTTGGCTCAATTTCCATACAAAACGTCGAAATTTGGGCCAAATGTGGCCAAATTCGAGGCTTTCACCGACTCCCATTGGATCCCTTGGCCATATTTTGTTGTATCCTGTCAGGCTGAGCAAAAAAATGGCCAAGGGCATCAAGCAATTCAGTGGTAAGTACCGATTTTTGCGACAAATGCACAGAAATGCTTAGAATTTGCTTGTAATGTCAATTCTGTGATTATTTCGTCAAATTGGAGCCTTTCACCGAGATTTCTTGTATCCCTTGGCCCTATTTTGTTGTATCCTGTCAGGCTGAGCACGAAAATGACAAAGACAATCAACAGAGAGACTGGCAAGTACCGGATTTGGCGACAAAACCCCGTTTTTGGCTCAATTTCCATACAAAACGTCGAAATTTGGGCCAAATGTGGCCAAATTCGAGACTTTCACCAACTCCTCTTGCATCCCTTGGCCCTATTTTGTTGTATCCTGTCAGGCTGAGCACGAAAATGACAAAGACAATCAACAGAGAGGCTGGCAAGTACCGGATTTGGCGACAAAACCCCGTTTTTGGCTCAATTTCCATACAAAACGTCGAAATTTGGGCCAAATGTGGCCAAATTCGAAACTTTCACCGACTCCTCTTGCATCCCTTGGCCCTATTTTGTTGTATCCTTTCAGGCTGAGCACGAAAATGACAAAGACAATCAACAGAGAGGCTGGCAAGTACCGGATTTGGCGACAAAACCCCGTTTTTGGCTCAATTTCCATACAAAACGTCGAAATTTGGGCCAAATGTGGCCAAATTCGAGGCTTTCACCGACTCCCATTGGATCCCTTGGCCATATTTTGTTGTATCCTGTCAGGCTGAGCAAAAAAATGGCCAAGGGCATCAAGCAATTCAGTGGTAAGTACCGATTTTTGCGACAAATGCACAGAAATGCTTAGAATTTGCTTGTAATGTCAATTCTGTGATTATTTCGTCAAATTGGAGCCTTTCACCGAGATTTCTTGGAGCCTTTGGACATATTCTGTTGTAACCTATCAGGCTGAGCACGAAAATGACAAAGACAATCAACAGAGAGGCTGGCAAGTACCGGATTTGGCGACAAAACCCCGTTTTTGGCTCAATTTCCATACAAAACGTCGAAATTTGGGCCAAATGTGGCCAAATTCGAGACTTTCACCAACTCCTCTTGCATCCCTTGGCCCTATTTTGTTGTATCCTGTCAGGCTGAGCACGAAAATGACAAAGACAATCAACAGAGAGGCTGGCAAGTACCGGATTTGGCGACAAAACCCCGTTTTTGGCTCAATTTCCATACAAAACGTCGAAATTTGGGCCAAATGTGGCCAAATTCGAGGCTTTCACCGACTCCCATTGGATCCCTTGGCCATATTTTGTTGTATCCTGTCAGGCTGAGCAAAAAAATGGCCAAGGGCATCAAGCAATTCAGTGGTAAGTACCGATTTTTGCGACAAATGCACAGAAATGCTTAGAATTTGCTTGTAATGTCAATTCTGTGATTATTTCGTCAAATTGGAGCCTTTCACCGAGATTTCTTGGAGCCTTTGGACATATTCTGTTGTAACCTATCAGGCTGACCACGAAAATGACAAAGACAATCAACAGAGAGGCTGGCAAGTACCGGATTTGGCGACAAAACCCCGTTTTTGGCTCAATTTCCATACAAAACGTCGAAATTTGGGCCAAATGTGGCCAAATTCGAGACTTTCACCGACTCCTCTTGCATCCCTTGGCCCTATTTTGTTGTATCCTGTCAGGCTGAGCACGAAAATGACAAAGACAATCAACAGAGAGGCTGGCAAGTACCGGATTTGGCGACAAAACCCCGTTTTTGGCTCAATTTCCATACAAAACGTCGAAATTTGGGCCAAATGTGGCCAAATTCGAGGCTTTCACCGACTCCCATTGGATCCCTTGGCCATATTTTGTTGTATCCTGTCAGGCTGAGCAAAAAAATGGCCAAGGGCATCAAGCAATTCAGTGGTAAGTACCGATTTTTGCGACAAATGCACAGAAATGCTTAGAATTTGCTTGTAATGTCAATTCTGTGATTATTTCATCAAATTGGAGCCTTTCACCGAGATTTCTTGGAGCCTTTGGACATATTCTGTTGTAACCTATCAGGCTGAGCACGAAAATGACAAAGACAATCAACAGAGAGGCTGGCAAGTACCGGATTTGGCGACAAAACCCCGTTTTTGGCTCAATTTCCATACAAAACGTCGAAATTTGGGCCAAATGTGGCCAAATTCGAGACTTTCACCGACTCCTCTTGCATCCCTTGGCCCTATTTTGTTGTATCCTGTCAGGCTGAGCACGAAAATGACAAAGACAATCAACAGAGAGGCTGGCAAGTACCGGATTTGGCGACAAAACCCCGTTTTTGGCTCAATTTCCATACAAAACGTCGAAATTTGGGCCAAATGTGGCCAAATTCGAGGCTTTCACCGACTCCCATTGGATCCCTTGGCCATATTTTGTTGTATCCTGTCAGGCTGAGCAAAAAAATGGCCAAGGGCATCAAGCAATTCAGTGGTAAGTACCGATTTTTGCGACAAATGCACAGAAATGCTTAGAATTTGCCTGTAATGTCAATTCTGTGATTATTTCGTCAAATTGGAGCCTTTCACCGAGATTTCTTGGAGCCTTTGGACATATTCTGTTGTAACCTATCAGGCTGAGCACGAAAATGACAAAGACAATCAACAGAGAGGCTGGCAAGTACCGGATTTGGCGACAAAACCCCGTTTTTGGCTCAATTTCCATACAAAACGTCGAAATTTGGGCCAAATGTGGCCAAATTCGAGACTTTCACCGACTCCTCTTGCATCCCTTGGCCCTATTTTGTTGTATCCTGTCAGGCTGAGCACGAAAATGACAAAGACAATCAACAGAGAGGCTGGCAAGTACCGGATTTGGCGACAAAACCCCGTTTTTGGCTCAATTTCCATACAAAACGTCGAAATTTGGGCCAAATGTGGCCAAATTCGAGACTTTCACCGACTCCTCTTGCATCCCTTGGCCCTATTTTGTTGTATCCTGTCAGGCTGAGCACGAAAATGACAAAGACAATCAACAGAGAGGCTGGCAAGTACCGGATTTGGCGACAAAACCCCGTTTTTGGCTCAATTTCCATACAAAACGTCGAAATTTGGGCCAAATGTGGCCAAATTCGAGGCTTTCACCGACTCCCATTGGATCCCTTGGCCATATTTTGTTGTATCCTGTCAGGCTGAGCAAAAAAATGGCCAAGGGCATCAAGCAATTCAGTGGTAAGTACCGATTTTTGCGACAAATGCACAGAAATGCTTAGAATTTGCTTGTAATGTCAATTCTGTGATTATTTCGTCAAATTGGAGCCTTTCACCGAGATTTCTTGGAGCCTTTGGACATATTCTGTTGTAACCTATCAGGCTGAGCACGAAAATGACAAAGACAATCAACAGAGAGGCTGGCAAGTACCGGATTTGGCGACAAAACCCCGTTTTTGGCTCAATTTCCATACAAAACGTCGAAATTTGGGCCAAATGTGGCCAAATTCGAGGCTTTCACCGACTCCCATTGGATCCCTTGGCCATATTTTGTTGTATCCTGTCAGGCTGAGCAAAAAAATGGCCAAGGGCATCAAGCAATTCAGTGGTAAGTACCGATTTTTGCGACAAATGCACAGAAATGCTTAGAATTTGCTTGTAATGTCAATTCTGTGATTATTTCGTCAAATTGGAGCCTTTCACCGAGATTTCTTGTATCCCTTGGCCCTATTTTGTTGTATCCTGTCAGGCTGAGCACGAAAATGACAAAGACAATCAACAGAGAGACTGGCAAGTACCGGATTTGGCGACAAAACCCCGTTTTTGGCTCAATTTCCATACAAAACGTCGAAATTTGGGCCAAATGTGGCCAAATTCGAGACTTTCACCAACTCCTCTTGCATCCCTTGGCCCTATTTTGTTGTATCCTGTCAGGCTGAGCACGAAAATGACAAAGACAATCAACAGAGAGGCTGGCAAGTACCGGATTTGGCGACAAAACCCCGTTTTTGGCTCAATTTCCATACAAAACGTCGAAATTTGGGCCAAATGTGGCCAAATTCGAAACTTTCACCGACTCCTCTTGCATCCCTTGGCCCTATTTTGTTGTATCCTTTCAGGCTGAGCACGAAAATGACAAAGACAATCAACAGAGAGGCTGGCAAGTACCGGATTTGGCGACAAAACCCCGTTTTTGGCTCAATTTCCATACAAAACGTCGAAATTTGGGCCAAATGTGGCCAAATTCGAGGCTTTCACCGACTCCCATTGGATCCCTTGGCCATATTTTGTTGTATCCTGTCAGGCTGAGCAAAAAAATGGCCAAGGGCATCAAGCAATTCAGTGGTAAGTACCGATTTTTGCGACAAATGCACAGAAATGCTTAGAATTTGCTTGTAATGTCAATTCTGTGATTATTTCGTCAAATTGGAGCCTTTCACCGAGATTTCTTGGAGCCTTTGGACATATTCTGTTGTAACCTATCAGGCTGACCACGAAAATGACAAAGACAATCAACAGAGAGGCTGGCAAGTACCGGATTTGGCGACAAAACCCCGTTTTTGGCTCAATTTCCATACAAAACGTCGAAATTTGGGCCAAATGTGGCCAAATTCGAGACTTTCACCAACTCCTCTTGCATCCCTTGGCCCTATTTTGTTGTATCCTGTCAGGCTGAGCACGAAAATGACAAAGACAATCAACAGAGAGGCTGGCAAGTACCGGATTTGGCGACAAAACCCCGTTTTTGGCTCAATTTCCATACAAAACGTCGAAATTTGGGCCAAATGTGGCCAAATTCGAGGCTTTCACCGACTCCCATTGGATCCCTTGGCCATATTTTGTTGTATCCTGTCAGGCTGAGCAAAAAAATGGCCAAGGGCATCAAGCAATTCAGTGGTAAGTACCGATTTTTGCGACAAATGCACAGAAATGCTTAGAATTTGCTTGTAATGTCAATTCTGTGATTATTTCATCAAATTGGAGCCTTTCACCGAGATTTCTTGGAGCCTTTGGACATATTCTGTTGTAACCTATCAGGCTGAGCACGAAAATGACAAAGACAATCAACAGAGAGGCTGGCAAGTACCGGATTTGGCGACAAAACCCCGTTTTTGGCTCAATTTCCATACAAAACGTCGAAATTTGGGCCAAATGTGGCCAAATTCGAGACTTTCACCGACTCCTCTTGCATCCCTTGGCCCTATTTTGTTGTATCCTGTCAGGCTGAGAACGAAAATGACAAAGACAATCAACAGAGAGGCTGGCAAGTACCGGATTTGGCGACAAAACCCCGTTTTTGGCTCAATTTCCATACAAAACGTCGAAATTTGGGCCAAATGTGGCCAAATTCGAGGCTTTCACCGACTCCCATTGGATCCCTTGGCCATATTTTGTTGTATCCTGTCAGGCTGAGCAAAAAAATGGCCAAGGGCATCAAGCAATTCAGTGGTAAGTACCGATTTTTGCGACAAATGCACAGAAATGCTTAGAATTTGCCTGTAATGTCAATTCTGTGATTATTTCGTCAAATTGGAGCCTTTCACCGAGATTTCTTGGAGCCTTTGGACATATTCTGTTGTAACCTATCAGGCTGAGCACGAAAATGACAAAGACAATCAACAGAGAGGCTGGCAAGTACCGGATTTGGCGACAAAACCCCGTTTTTGGCTCAATTTCCATACAAAACGTCGAAATTTGGGCCAAATGTGGCCAAATTCGAGACTTTCACCGACTCCTCTTGCATCCCTTGGCCCTATTTTGTTGTATCCTGTCAGGCTGAGCACGAAAATGACAAAGACAATCAACAGAGAGGCTGGCAAGTACCGGATTTGGCGACAAAACCCCGTTTTTGGCTCAATTTCCATACAAAACGTCGAAATTTGGGCCAAATGTGGCCAAATTCGAGACTTTCACCGACTCCTCTTGCATCCCTTGGCCCTATTTTGTTGTATCCTGTCAGGCTGAGCACGAAAATGACAAAGACAATCAACAGAGAGGCTGGCAAGTACCGGATTTGGCGACAAAACCCCGTTTTTGGCTCAATTTCCATACAAAACGTCGAAATTTGGGCCAAATGTGGCCAAATTCGAGGCTTTCACCGACTCCCATTGGATCCCTTGGCCATATTTTGTTGTATCCTGTCAGGCTGAGCAAAAAAATGGCCAAGGGCATCAAGCAATTCAGTGGTAAGTACCGATTTTTGCGACAAATGCACAGAAATGCTTAGAATTTGCTTGTAATGTCAATTCTGTGATTATTTCGTCAAATTGGAGCCTTTCACCGAGATTTCTTGGAGCCTTTGGACATATTCTGTTGTAACCTATCAGGCTGAGCACGAAAATGACAAAGACAATCAACAGAGAGACTGGCAAGTACCGGATTTGGCGACAAAACCCCGTTTTTGGCTCAATTTCCATACAAAACGTCGAAATTTGGGCCAAATGTGGCCAAATTCGAGACTTTCACCGACTCCTCTTGCATCCCTTGGCCCTATTTTGTTGTATCCTGTCAGGCTGAGCACGAAAATGACAAAGACAATCAACAGAGAGGCTGGCAAGTACCGGATTTGGCGACAAAACCCCGTTTTTGGCTCAATTTCCATACAAAACGTCGAAATTTGGGCCAAATGTGGCCAAATTCGAGGCTTTCACCGACTCCCATTGGATCCCTTGGCCATATTTTGTTGTATCCTGTCAGGCTGAGCAAAAAAATGGCCAAGGGCATCAAGCAATTCAGTGGTAAGTACCGATTTTTGCGACAAATGCACAGAAATGCTTAGAATTTGCTTGTAATGTCAATTCTGTGATTATTTCGTCAAATTGGAGCCTTTCACCGAGATTTCTTGCATCCCTTGGCCCTATTTTGTTGTATCCTGTCAGGCTGAGCACGAAAATGACAAAGACAATCAACAGAGAGACTGGCAAGTACCGGATTTGGCGACAAAACCCCGTTTTTGGCTCAATTTCCATACAAAACGTCGAAATTTGGGCCAAATGTGGCCAAATTCGAGACTTTCACCGACTCCTCTTGCATCCCTTGGCCCTATTTTGTTGTATCCTGTCAGGCTGAGCACGAAAATGACAAAGACAATCAACAGAGAGGCTGGCAAGTACCGGATTTGGCGACAAAACCCCGTTTTTGGTTCAATTTCCATACAAAACGTCGAAATTTGGGCCAAATGTGGCCAAATTCGAGACTTTCACCGACTCCTCTTGCATCCCTTGGCCCTATTTTGTTGTATCCTGTCAGGCTGAGCACGAAAATGACAAAGACAATCAACAGAGAGGCTGGCAAGTACCGGATTTGGCGACAAAACCCCGTTTTTGGCTCAATTTCCATACAAAACGTCGAAATTTGGGCCAAATGTGGCCAAATTCGAGGCTTTCACCGACTCCCATTGGATCCCTTGGCCATATTTTGTTGTATCCTGTCAGGCTGAGCAAAAAAATGGCCAAGGGCATCAAGCAATTCAGTGGTAAGTACCGATTTTTGCGACAAATGCACAGAAATGCTTAGAATTTGCTTGTAATGTCAATTCTGTGATTATTTCGTCAAATTGGAGCCTTTCACCGAGATTTCTTGTATCCCTTGGCCCTATTTTGTTGTATCCTGTCAGGCTGAGCACGAAAATGACAAAGACAATCAACAGAGAGACTGGCAAGTACCGGATTTGGCGACAAAACCCCGTTTTTGGCTCAATTTCCATACAAAACGTCGAAATTTGGGCCAAATGTGGCCAAATTCGAGACTTTCACCGACTCCTCTTGCATCCCTTGGCCCTATTTTGTTGTATCCTGTCAGGCTGAGCACGAAAATGACAAAGACAATCAACAGAGAGGCTGGCAAGTACCGGATTTGGCGACAAAACCCCGTTTTTGGCTCAATTTCCATACAAAACGTCGAAATTTGGGCCAAATGTGGCCAAATTCGAGACTTTCACCGACTCCTCTTGCATCCCTTGGCCATATTTTGTTGTATCCTGTCAGGCTGAGCACGAAAATGACAAAGACAATCAACAGAGAGGCTGGCAAGTACCGGATTTGGCGACAAAACCCCGTTTTTGGCTCAATTTCCATACAAAACGTCGAAATTTGGGCCAAGAGTGGCCAAATTCGAGGCTTTCACCGACTCCCATTGGATCCCTTGGCCATATTTTGTTGTATCCTGTCAGGCTGAGCAAAAAAATGGCCAAGGGCATCAAGCAATTCAGTGGTAAGTACCGATTTTTGCGACAAATGCACAGAAATGCTTAGAATTTGCTTGTAATGTCAATTCTGTGATTATTTCGTCAAATTGGAGCCTTTCACCGAGATTTCTTGGAGCCTTTGGACATATTCTGTTGTAACCTATCAGGCTGAGCACGAAAATGACAAAGACAATCAACAGAGAGGCTGGCAAGTACCGGATTTGGCGACAAAACCCCGTTTTTGGCTCAATTTCCATACAAAACGTCGAAATTTGGGCCAAATGTGGCCAAATTCGAGGCTTTCACCGACTCCCATTGGATCCCTTGGCCATATTTTGTTGTATCCTGTCAGGCTGAGCAAAAAAATGGCCAAGGGCATCAAGCAATTCAGTGGTAAGTACCGATTTTTGCGACAAATGCACAGAAATGCTTAGAATTTGCTTGTAATGTCAATTCTGTGATTATTTCGTCAAATTGGAGCCTTTCACCGAGATTTCTTGCATCCCTTGGCCCTATTTTGTTGTATCCTGTCAGGCTGAGCACGAAAATGACAAAGACAATCAACAGAGAGGCTGGCAAGTACCGGATTTGGCGACAAAACCCCGTTTTTGGCTCAATTTCCATACAAAACGTCGAAATTTGGGCCAAATGTGGCCAAATTCGAGACTTTCACCGACTCCTCTTGCATCCCTTTGCCCTATTTTGTTGTATCCTGTCAGGCTGAGCACGAAAATGACAAAGACAATCAACAGAGAGGCTGGCAAG
Organism: Hydra viridissima; assembly: GCF_058129835.1. Taxonomy (NCBI): domain Eukaryota; kingdom Metazoa; phylum Cnidaria; class Hydrozoa; order Anthoathecata; family Hydridae; genus Hydra; species Hydra viridissima. Next base: position 9,208,864 of record NW_028324311.1, on the reverse strand, counting down.
TACCGGATTTGGCGACAAAACCCCGTTTTTGGCTCAATTTCCATACAAAACGTCGAAATTTGGGCCAAATGTGGCCAAATTCGAGACTTTCACCGACTCCTCTTGCATCCCTTGGCCCTATTTTGTTGTATCCTGTCAGGCTGAGCACGAAAATGACAAAGACAATCAACAGAGAGGCTGGCAAGTACCGGATTTGGCGACAAAACCCCGTTTTTGGCTCAATTTCCATACAAAACGTCGAAATTTGGGCCAAATGTGGCCAAATTCGAGGCTTTCACCGACTCCCATTGGATCCCTTGGCCATATTTTGTTGTATCCTGTCAGGCTGAGCAAAAAAATGGCCAAGGGCATCAAGCAATTCAGTGGTAAGTACCGATTTTTGCGACAAATGCACAGAAATGCTTAGAATTTGCTTGTAATGTCAATTCTGTGATTATTTCGTCAAATTGGAGCCTTTCACCGAGATTTCTTGGAGCCTTTGGACATATTCTGTTGTAACCTATCAGGCTGAGCACGAAAATGACAAAGACAATCAACAGAGAGGCTGGCAAGTACCGGATTTGGCGACAAAACCCCGTTTTTGGCTCAATTTCCATACAAAACGTCGAAATTTGGGCCAAATGTGGCCAAATTCGAGACTTTCACCGACTCCTCTTGCATCCCTTGGCCCTATTTTGTTGTATCCTGTCAGGCTGAGCACGAAAATGACAAAGACAATCAACAGAGAGGCTGGCAAGTACCGGATTTGGCGACAAAACCCCGTTTTTGGCTCAATTTCCATACAAAACGTCGAAATTTGGGCCAAATGTGGCCAAATTCGAGGCTTTCACCGACTCCCATTGGATCCCTTGGCCATATTTTGTTGTATCCTGTCAGGCTGAGCAAAAAAATGGCCAAGGGCATCAAGCAATTCAGTGGTAAGTACCGATTTTTGCGACAAATGCACAGAAATGCTTAGAATTTGCTTGTAATGTCAATTCTGTGATTATTTCGTCAAATTGGAGCCTTTCACCGAGATTTCTTGGAGCCTTTGGACATATTCTGTTGTAACCTATCAGGCTGAGCACGAAAATGACAAAGACAATCAACAGAGAGGCTGGCAAGTACCGGATTTGGCGACAAAACCCCGTTTTTGGCTCAATTTCCATACAAAACGTCGAAATTTGGGCCAAATGTGGCCAAATTCGAGGCTTTCACCGACTCCCATTGGATCCCTTGGCCATATTTTGTTGTATCCTGTCAGGCTGAGCAAAAAAATGGCCAAGGGCATCAAGCAATTCAGTGGTAAGTACCGATTTTTGCGACAAATGCACAGAAATGCTTAGAATTTGCTTGTAATGTCAATTCTGTGATTATTTCGTCAAATTGGAGCCTTTCACCGAGATTTCTTGGAGCCTTTGGACATATTCTGTTGTAACCTATCAGGCTGAGCACGAAAATGACAAAGACAATCAACAGAGAGACTGGCAAGTACCGGATTTGGCGACAAAACCCCGTTTTTGGCTCAATTTCCATACAAAACGTCGAAATTTGGGCCAAATGTGGCCAAATTCGAGACTTTCACCGACTCCTCTTGCATCCCTTGGCCCTATTTTGTTGTATCCTGTCAGGCTGAGCACGAAAATGACAAAGACAATCAACAGAGAGGCTGGCAAGTACCGGATTTGGCGACAAAACCCCGTTTTTGGCTCAATTTCCATACAAAACGTCGAAATTTGGGCCAAATGTGGCCAAATTCGAGGCTTTCACCGACTCCCATTGGATCCCTTGGCCATATTTTTTTGTATCCTGTCAGGCTGAGCAAAAAAATGGCCAAGGGCATCAAGCAATTCAGTGGTAAGTACCGATTTTTGCGACAAATGCACAGAAATGCTTAGAATTTGCTTGTAATGTCAATTCTGTGATTATTTCGTCAAATTGGAGCCTTTCACCAAGATTTCTTGCATCCCTTGGCCCTATTTTGTTGTATCCTGTCAGGCTGAGCACGAAAATGACAAAGACAATCAACAGAGAGACTGGCAAGTACCGGATTTGGCGACAAAACCCCGTTTTTGGCTCAATTTCCATACAAAACGTCGAAATTTGGGCCAAATGTGGCCAAATTCGAGACTTTCACCGACTCCTCTTGCATCCCTTGGCCCTATTTTGTTGTATCCTGTCAGGCTGAGCACGAAAATGACAAAGACAATCAACAGAGAGGCTGGCAAGTACCGGATTTGGCGACAAAACCCCGTTTTTGGCTCAATTTCCATACAAAACGTCGAAATTTGGGCCAAATGTGGCCAAATTCGAAACTTTCACCGACTCCTCTTGCATCCCTTGGCCCTATTTTGTTGTATCCTTTCAGGCTGAGCACGAAAATGACAAAGACAATCAACAGAGAGGCTGGCAAGTACCGGATTTGGCGACAAAACCCCGTTTTTGGCTCAATTTCCATACAAAACGTCGAAATTTGGGCCAAATGTGGCCAAATTCGAGGCTTTCACCGACTCCCATTGGATCCCTTGGCCATATTTTGTTGTATCCTGTCAGGCTGAGCAAAAAAATGGCCAAGGGCATCAAGCAATTCAGTGGTAAGTACCGATTTTTGCGACAAATGCACAGAAATGCTTAGAATTTGCTTGTAATGTCAATTCTGTGATTATTTCGTCAAATTGGAGCCTTTCACCGAGATTTCTTGGAGCCTTTGGACATATTCTGTTGTAACCTATCAGGCTGAGCACGAAAATGACAAAGACAATCAACAGAGAGGCTGGCAAGTACCGGATTTGGCGACAAAACCCCGTTTTTGGCTCAATTTCCATACAAAACGTCGAAATTTGGGCCAAATGTGGCCAAATTCGAGACTTTCACCAACTCCTCTTGCATCCCTTGGCCCTATTTTGTTGTATCCTGTCAGGCTGAGCACGAAAATGACAAAGACAATCAACAGAGAGGCTGGCAAGTACCGGATTTGGCGACAAAACCCCGTTTTTGGCTCAATTTCCATACAAAACGTCGAAATTTGGGCCAAATGTGGCCAAATTCGAGGCTTTCACCGACTCCCATTGGATCCCTTGGCCATATTTTGTTGTATCCTGTCAGGCTGAGCAAAAAAATGGCCAAGGGCATCAAGCAATTCAGTGGTAAGTACCGATTTTTGCGACAAATGCACAGAAATGCTTAGAATTTGCTTGTAATGTCAATTCTGTGATTATTTCGTCAAATTGGAGCCTTTCACCGAGATTTCTTGGAGCCTTTGGACATATTCTGTTGTAACCTATCAGGCTGACCACGAAAATGACAAAGACAATCAACAGAGAGGCTGGCAAGTACCGGATTTGGCGACAAAACCCCGTTTTTGGCTCAATTTCCATACAAAACGTCGAAATTTGGGCCAAATGTGGCCAAATTCGAGACTTTCACCGACTCCTCTTGCATCCCTTGGCCCTATTTTGTTGTATCCTGTCAGGCTGAGCACGAAAATGACAAAGACAATCAACAGAGAGGCTGGCAAGTACCGGATTTGGCGACAAAACCCCGTTTTTGGCTCAATTTCCATACAAAACGTCGAAATTTGGGCCAAATGTGGCCAAATTCGAGGCTTTCACCGACTCCCATTGGATCCCTTGGCCATATTTTGTTGTATCCTGTCAGGCTGAGCAAAAAAATGGCCAAGGGCATCAAGCAATTCAGTGGTAAGTACCGATTTTTGCGACAAATGCACAGAAATGCTTAGAATTTGCTTGTAATGTCAATTCTGTGATTATTTCATCAAATTGGAGCCTTTCACCGAGATTTCTTGGAGCCTTTGGACATATTCTGTTGTAACCTATCAGGCTGAGCACGAAAATGACAAAGACAATCAACAGAGAGGCTGGCAAGTACCGGATTTGGCGACAAAACCCCGTTTTTGGCTCAATTTCCATACAAAACGTCGAAATTTGGGCCAAATGTGGCCAAATTCGAGACTTTCACCGACTCCTCTTGCATCCCTTGGCCCTATTTTGTTGTATCCTGTCAGGCTGAGCACGAAAATGACAAAGACAATCAACAGAGAGGCTGGCAAGTACCGGATTTGGCGACAAAACCCCGTTTTTGGCTCAATTTCCATACAAAACGTCGAAATTTGGGCCAAATGTGGCCAAATTCGAGGCTTTCACCGACTCCCATTGGATCCCTTGGCCATATTTTGTTGTATCCTGTCAGGCTGAGCAAAAAAATGGCCAAGGGCATCAAGCAATTCAGTGGTAAGTACCGATTTTTGCGACAAATGCACAGAAATGCTTAGAATTTGCCTGTAATGTCAATTCTGTGATTATTTCGTCAAATTGGAGCCTTTCACCGAGATTTCTTGGAGCCTTTGGACATATTCTGTTGTAACCTATCAGGCTGAGCACGAAAATGACAAAGACAATCAACAGAGAGGCTGGCAAGTACCGGATTTGGCGACAAAACCCCGTTTTTGGCTCAATTTCCATACAAAACGTCGAAATTTGGGCCAAATGTGGCCAAATTCGAGACTTTCACCGACTCCTCTTGCATCCCTTGGCCCTATTTTGTTGTATCCTGTCAGGCTGAGCACGAAAATGACAAAGACAATCAACAGAGAGGCTGGCAAGTACCGGATTTGGCGACAAAACCCCGTTTTTGGCTCAATTTCCATACAAAACGTCGAAATTTGGGCCAAATGTGGCCAAATTCGAGGCTTTCACCGACTCCCATTGGATCCCTTGGCCATATTTTGTTGTATCCTGTCAGGCTGAGCAAAAAAATGGCCAAGGGCATCAAGCAATTCAGTGGTAAGTACCGATTTTTGCGACAAATGCACAGAAATGCTTAGAATTTGCTTGTAATGTCAATTCTGTGATTATTTCGTCAAATTGGAGCCTTTCACCGAGATTTCTTGGAGCCTTTGGACATATTCTGTTGTAACCTATCAGGCTGAGCACGAAAATGACAAAGACAATCAACAGAGAGGCTGGCAAGTACCGGATTTGGCGACAAAACCCCGTTTTTGGCTCAATTTCCATACAAAACGTCGAAATTTGGGCCAAATGTGGCCAAATTCGAGACTTTCACCGACTCCTCTTGCATCCCTTGGCCCTATTTTGTTGTATCCTGTCAGGCTGAGCACGAAAATGACAAAGACAATCAACAGAGAGGCTGGCAAGTACCGGATTTGGCGACAAAACCCCGTTTTTGGCTCAATTTCCATACAAAACGTCGAAATTTGGGCCAAATGTGGCCAAATTCGAGACTTTCACCGACTCCTCTTGCATCCCTTGGCCCTATTTTGTTGTATCCTGTCAGGCTGAGCACGAAAATGACAAAGACAATCAACAGAGAGGCTGGCAAGTACCGGATTTGGCGACAAAACCCCGTTTTTGGCTCAATTTCCATACAAAACGTCGAAATTTGGGCCAAATGTGGCCAAATTCGAGGCTTTCACCGACTCCCATTGGATCCCTTGGCCATATTTTGTTGTATCCTGTCAGGCTGAGCAAAAAAATGGCCAAGGGCATCAAGCAATTCAGTGGTAAGTACCGATTTTTGCGACAAATGCACAGAAATGCTTAGAATTTGCTTGTAATGTCAATTCTGTGATTATTTCGTCAAATTGGAGCCTTTCACCGAGATTTCTTGTATCCCTTGGCCCTATTTTGTTGTATCCTGTCAGGCTGAGCACGAAAATGACAAAGACAATCAACAGAGAGACTGGCAAGTACCGGATTTGGCGACAAAACCCCGTTTTTGGCTCAATTTCCATACAAAACGTCGAAATTTGGGCCAAATGTGGCCAAATTCGAGACTTTCACCTACTCCTCTTGCATCCCTTGGCCCTATTTTGTTGTATCCTGTCAGGCTGAGCACGAAAATGACAAAGACAATCAACAGAGAGGCTGGCAAGTACCGGATTTGGCGACAAAACCCCGTTTTTGGCTCAATTTCCATACAAAACGTCGAAATTTGGGCCAAATGTGGCCAAATTCGAAACTTTCACCGACTCCTCTTGCATCCCTTGGCCCTATTTTGTTGTATCCTTTCAGGCTGAGCACGAAAATGACAAAGACAATCAACAGAGAGGCTGGCAAGTACCGGATTTGGCGACAAAACCCCGTTTTTGGCTCAATTTCCATACAAAACGTCGAAATTTGGGCCAAATGTGGCCAAATTCGAGGCTTTCACCGACTCCCATTGGATCCCTTGGCCATATTTTGTTGTATCCTGTCAGGCTGAGCAAAAAAATGGCCAAGGGCATCAAGCAATTCAGTGGTAAGTACCGATTTTTGCGACAAATGCACAGAAATGCTTAGAATTTGCTTGTAATGTCAATTCTGTGATTATTTCGTCAAATTGGAGCCTTTCACCGAGATTTCTTGGAGCCTTTGGACATATTCTGTTGTAACCTATCAGGCTGACCACGAAAATGACAAAGACAATCAACAGAGAGGCTGGCAAGTACCGGATTTGGCGACAAAACCCCGTTTTTGGCTCAATTTCCATACAAAACGTCGAAATTTGGGCCAAATGTGGCCAAATTCGAGACTTTCACCAACTCCTCTTGCATCCCTTGGCCCTATTTTGTTGTATCCTGTCAGGCTGAGCACGAAAATGACAAAGACAATCAACAGAGAGGCTGGCAAGTACCGGATTTGGCGACAAAACCCCGTTTTTGGCTCAATTTCCATACAAAACGTCGAAATTTGGGCCAAATGTGGCCAAATTCGAGGCTTTCACCGACTCCCATTGGATCCCTTGGCCATATTTTGTTGTATCCTGTCAGGCTGAGCAAAAAAATGGCCAAGGGCATCAAGCAATTCAGTGGTAAGTACCGATTTTTGCGACAAATGCACAGAAATGCTTAGAATTTGCTTGTAATGTCAATTCTGTGATTATTTCATCAAATTGGAGCCTTTCACCGAGATTTCTTGGAGCCTTTGGACATATTCTGTTGTAACCTATCAGGCTGAGCACGAAAATGACAAAGACAATCAACAGAGAGGCTGGCAAGTACCGGATTTGGCGACAAAACCCCGTTTTTGGCTCAATTTCCATACAAAACGTCGAAATTTGGGCCAAATGTGGCCAAATTCGAGACTTTCACCGACTCCTCTTGCATCCCTTGGCCCTATTTTGTTGTATCCTGTCAGGCTGAGCACGAAAATGACAAAGACAATCAACAGAGAGGCTGGCAAGTACCGGATTTGGCGACAAAACCCCGTTTTTGGCTCAATTTCCATACAAAACGTCGAAATTTGGGCCAAATGTGGCCAAATTCGAGGCTTTCACCGACTCCCATTGGATCCCTTGGCCATATTTTGTTGTATCCTGTCAGGCTGAGCAAAAAAATGGCCAAGGGCATCAAGCAATTCAGTGGTAAGTACCGATTTTTGCGACAAATGCACAGAAATGCTTAGAATTTGCTTGTAATGTCAATTCTGTGATTATTTCGTCAAATTGGAGCCTTTCACCGAGATTTCTTGCATCCCTTGGCCCTATTTTGTTGTATCCTGTCAGGCTGAGCACGAAAATGACAAAGACAATCAACAGAGAGACTGGCAAGTACCGGATTTGGCGACAAAACCCCGTTTTTGGCTCAATTTCCATACAAAACGTCGAAATTTGGGCCAAATGTGGCCAAATTCGAGACTTTCACCGACTCCTCTTGCATCCCTTGGCCCTATTTTGTTGTATCCTGTCAGGCTGAGCACGAAAATGACAAAGACAATCAACAGAGAGGCTGGCAAGTACCGGATTTGGCGACAAAACCCCGTTTTTGGTTCAATTTCCATACAAAACGTCGAAATTTGGGCCAAATGTGGCCAAATTCGAGACTTTCACCGACTCCTCTTGCATCCCTTGGCCCTATTTTGTTGTATCCTGTCAGGCTGAGCACGAAAATGACAAAGACAATCAACAGAGAGGCTGGCAAGTACCGGATTTGGCGACAAAACCCCGTTTTTGGCTCAATTTCCATACAAAACGTCGAAATTTGGGCCAAATGTGGCCAAATTCGAGGCTTTCACCGACTCCCATTGGATCCCTTGGCCATATTTTGTTGTATCCTGTCAGGCTGAGCAAAAAAATGGCCAAGGGCATCAAGCAATTCAGTGGTAAGTACCGATTTTTGCGACAAATGCACAGAAATGCTTAGAATTTGCTTGTAATGTCAATTCTGTGATTATTTCGTCAAATTGGAGCCTTTCACCGAGATTTCTTGTATCCCTTGGCCCTATTTTGTTGTATCCTGTCAGGCTGAGCACGAAAATGACAAAGACAATCAACAGAGAGACTGGCAAGTACCGGATTTGGCGACAAAACCCCGTTTTTGGCTCAATTTCCATACAAAACGTCGAAATTTGGGCCAAATGTGGCCAAATTCGAGACTTTCACCGACTCCTCTTGCATCCCTTGGCCCTATTTTGTTGTATCCTGTCAGGCTGAGCACGAAAATGACAAAGACAATCAACAGAGAGGCTGGCAAGTACCGGATTTGGCGACAAAACCCCGTTTTTGGCTCAATTTCCATACAAAACGTCGAAATTTGGGCCAAATGTGGCCAAATTCGAGACTTTCACCGACTCCTCTTGCATCCCTTGGCCATATTTTGTTGTATCCTGTCAGGCTGAGCACGAAAATGACAAAGACAATCAACAGAGAGGCTGGCAAGTACCGGATTTGGCGACAAAACCCCGTTTTTGGCTCAATTTCCATACAAAACGTCGAAATTTGGGCCAAGAGTGGCCAAATTCGAGGCTTTCACCGACTCCCATTGGATCCCTTGGCCATATTTTGTTGTATCCTGTCAGGCTGAGCAAAAAAATGGCCAAGGGCATCAAGCAATTCAGTGGTAAGTACCGATTTTTGCGACAAATGCACAGAAATGCTTAGAATTTGCTTGTAATGTCAATTCTGTGATTATTTCGTCAAATTGGAGCCTTTCACCGAGATTTCTTGGAGCCTTTGGACATATTCTGTTGTAACCTATCAGGCTGAGCACGAAAATGACAAAGACAATCAACAGAGAGGCTGGCAAGTACCGGATTTGGCGACAAAACCCCGTTTTTGGCTCAATTTCCATACAAAACGTCGAAATTTGGGCCAAATGTGGCCAAATTCGAGGCTTTCACCGACTCCCATTGGATCCCTTGGCCATATTTTGTTGTATCCTGTCAGGCTGAGCAAAAAAATGGCCAAGGGCATCAAGCAATTCAGTGGTAAGTACCGATTTTTGCGACAAATGCACAGAAATGCTTAGAATTTGCTTGTAATGTCAATTCTGTGATTATTTCGTCAAATTGGAGCCTTTCACCGAGATTTCTTGCATCCCTTGGCCCTATTTTGTTGTATCCTGTCAGGCTGAGCACGAAAATGACAAAGACAATCAACAGAGAGGCTGGCAAGTACCGGATTTGGCGACAAAACCCCGTTTTTGGCTCAATTTCCATACAAAACGTCGAAATTTGGGCCAAATGTGGCCAAATTCGAGACTTTCACCGACTCCTCTTGCATCCCTTGGCCCTATTTTGTTGTATCCTGTCAGGCTGAGCACGAAAATGACAAAGACAATCAACAGAGAGGCTGGCAAGTACCGGATTTGGCGACAAAACCCCGTTTTTGGCTCAATTTCCATACAAAACGTCGAAATTTGGGCCAAATGTGGCCAAATTCGAGACTTTCACCGACTCCTCTTGCATCCCTTGGCCCTATTTTGTTGTATCCTGTCAGGCTGAGCACGAAAATGACAAAGACAATCAACAGAGAGGCTGGCAAGTACCGGATTTGGCGACAAAACCCCGTTTTTGGCTCAATTTCCATACAAAACGTCGAAATTTGGGCCAAATGTGGCCAAATTCGAGGCTTTCACCGACTCCCATTGGATCCCTTGGCCATATTTTGTTGTATCCTGTCAGGCTGAGCAAAAAAATGGCCAAGGGCATCAAGCAATTCAGTGGTAAGTACCGATTTTTGCGACAAATGCACAGAAATGCTTAGAATTTGCTTGTAATGTCAATTCTGTGATTATTTCGTCAAATTGGAGCCTTTCACCGAGATTTCTTGGAGCCTTTGGACATATTCTGTTGTAACCTATCAGGCTGAGCACGAAAATGACAAAGACAATCAACAGAGAGGCTGGCAAGTACCGGATTTGGCGACAAAACCCCGTTTTTGGCTCAATTTCCATACAAAACGTCGAAATTTGGGCCAAATGTGGCCAAATTCGAGACTTTCACCGACTCCTCTTGCATCCCTTGGCCCTATTTTGTTGTATCCTGTCAGGCTGAGCACGAAAATGACAAAGACAATCAACAGAGAGGCTGGCAAGTACCGGATTTGGCGACAAAACCCCGTTTTTGGCTCAATTTCCATACAAAACGTCGAAATTTGGGCCAAATGTGGCCAAATTCGAGGCTTTCACCGACTCCCATTGGATCCCTTGGCCATATTTTGTTGTATCCTGTCAGGCTGAGCAAAAAAATGGCCAAGGGCATCAAGCAATTCAGTGGTAAGTACCGATTTTTGCGACAAATGCACAGAAATGCTTAGAATTTGCTTGTAATGTCAATTCTGTGATTATTTCGTCAAATTGGAGCCTTTCACCGAGATTTCTTGGAGCCTTTGGACATATTCTGTTGTAACCTATCAGGCTGAGCACGAAAATGACAAAGACAATCAACAGAGAGGCTGGCAAGTACCGGATTTGGCGACAAAACCCCGTTTTTGGCTCAATTTCCATACAAAACGTCGAAATTTGGGCCAAATGTGGCCAAATTCGAGACTTTCACCGACTCCTCTTGCATCCCTTGGCCCTATTTTGTTGTATCCTGTCAGGCTGAGCACGAAAATGACAAAGACAATCAACAGAGAGGCTGGCAAGTACCGGATTTGGCGACAAAACCCCGTTTTTGGCTCAATTTCCATACAAAACGTCGAAATTTGGGCCAAATGTGGCCAAATTCGAGACTTTCACCGACTCCTCTTGCATCCCTTGGCCCTATTTTGTTGTATCCTGTCAGGCTGAGCACGAAAATGACAAAGACAATCAACAGAGAGGCTGGCAAGTACCGGATTTGGCGACAAAACCCCGTTTTTGGCTCAATTTCCATACAAAACGTCGAAATTTGGGCCAAATGTGGCCAAATTCGAGGCTTTCACTGACTCCCATTGGATCCCTTGGCCATATTTTGTTGTATCCTGTCAGGCTGAGCAAAAAAATGGCCAAGGGCATCAAGCAATTCAGTGGTAAGTACCGATTTTTGCGACAAATGCACAGAAATGCTTAGAATTTGCTTGTAATGTCAATTCTGTGATTATTTCGTCAAATTGGAGCCTTTCACCGAGATTTCTTGGAGCCTTTGGACATATTCTGTTGTAACCTATCAGGCTGAGCACGAAAATGACAAAGACAATCAACAGAGAGGCTGGCAAGTACCGGATTTGGCGACAAAACCCCGTTTTTGGCTCAATTTCCATACAAAACGTCGAAATTTGGGCCAAATGTGGCCAAATTCGAGACTTTCACCGACTCCTCTTGCATCCCTTGGCCCTATTTTGTTGTATCCTTTCAGGCTGAGCACGAAAATGACAAAGACAATCAACAGAGAGGCTGGCAAGTACCGGATTTGGCGACAAAACCCCGTTTTTGGCTCAATTTCCATACAAAACGTCGAAATTTGGGCCAAATGTGGCCAAATTCGAGGCTTTCACCGACTCCCATTGGATCCCTTGGCCATATTTTGTTGTATCCTGTCAGGCTGAGCAAAAAAATGGCCAAGGGCATCAAGCAATTCAGTGGTAAGTACCGATTTTTGCGACAAATGCACAGAAATGCTTAGAATTTGCTTGTAATGTCAATTCTGTGATTATTTCGTCAAATTGGAGCCTTTCACCGAGATTTCTTGGAGCCTTTGGACATATTCTGTTGTAACCTATCAGCCTGAGCACGAAAATGACAAAGACAATCAACAGAGAGGCTGGCAAGTACCGGATTTGGCGACAAAACCCCGTTTTTGGCTCAATTTCCATACAAAACGTCGAAATTTGGGCCAAATGTGGCCAAATTCGAGACTTTCACCGACTCCTCTTGCATCCCTTGGCCCTATTTTGTTGTATCCTGTCAGGCTGAGCACGAAAATGACAAAGACAATCAACAGAGAGGCTGGCAAGTACCGGATTTGGCGACAAAACCCCGTTTTTGGCTCAATTTCCATACAAAACGTCGAAATTTGGGCCAAATGTGGCCAAATTCGAGGCTTTCACCGACTCCCATTGGATCTCTTGGCCATATTTTGTTGTATCCTGTCAGGCTGAGCAAAAAAATGGCCAAGGGCATCAAGCAATTCAGTGGTAAGTACCGATTTTTCGACAAATGCACAGAAATGCTTAGAATTTGCTTGTAATGTCAATTCTGTGATTATTTCGTCAAATTGGAGCCTTTCACCGAGATTTCTTGGAGCCTTTGGACATATTCTGTTGTAACCTATCAGGCTGAGCACGAAAATGACAAAGACAATCAACAGAGAGGCTGGCAAGTACCGGATTTGGCGACAAAACCCCGTTTTTGGCTCAATTTCCATACAAAACGTCGAAATTTGGGCCAAATGTGGCCAAATTCGAGACTTTCACCGACTCCTCTTGCATCCCTTGGCCCTATTTTGTTGTATCCTGTCAGGCTGAGCACGAAAATGACAAAGACAATCAACAGAGAGGCTGGCAAGTACCGGATTTGGCGACAAAACCCCGTTTTTGGCTCAATTTCCATACAAAACGTCGAAATTTGGGCCAAATGTGGCCAAATTCGAGGCTTTCACCGACTCCCATTGGATCCCTTGGCCATATTTTGTTGTATCCTGTCAGGCTGAGCAAAAAAATGGCCAAGGGCATCAAGCAATTCAGTGGTAAGTACCGATTTTTGCGACAAATGCACAGAAATGCTTAGAATTTGCTTGTAATGTCAATTCTGTGATTATTTCGTCAAATTGGAGCCTTTCACCGAGATTTCTTGGAGCCTTTGGACATATTCTGTTGTAACCTATCAGGCTGAGCACGAAAATGACAAAGACAATCAACAGAGAGGCTGGCAAGTACCGGATTTGGCGACAAAACCCCGTTTTTGGCTCAATTTCCATACAAAACGTCGAAATTTGGGCCAAATGTGGCCAAATTCGAGTCTTTCACCGACTCCTCTTGCATCCCTTGGCCCTATTTTGTTGTATCCTGTCAGGCTGAGCACGAAAATGACAAAGACAATCAACAGAGAGGCTGGCAAGTACCGGATTTGGCGACAAAACCCCGTTTTTGGCTCAATTTCCATACAAAACGTCGAAATTTGGGCCAAATGTGGCCAAATTCGAGGCTTTCACCGACTCCCATTGGATCCCTTGGCCATATTTTGTTGTATCCTGTCAGGCTGAGCAAAAAAATGGCCAAGGGCATCAAGCAATTCAGTGGTAAGTACCGATTTTTGCGACAAATGCACAGAAATGCTTAGAATTTGCTTGTAATGTCAATTCTGTGATTATTTCGTCAAATTGGAGCCTTTCACCAAGATTTCTTGCATCCCTTGGCCCTATTTTGTTGTATCCTGTCAGGCTGAGCACGAAAATGACAAAGACAATCAACAGAGAGACTGGCAAGTACCGGATTTGGCGACAAAACCCCGTTTTTGGCTCAATTTCCATACAAAACGTCGAAATTTGGGCCAAATGTGGCCAAATTCGAGACTTTCACCGACTCCTCTTGCATCCCTTGGCCCTATTTTGTTGTATCCTGTCAGGCTGAGCACGAAAATGACAAAGACAATCAACAGAGAGGCTGGCAAGTACCGGATTTGGCGACAAAACCCCGTTTTTGGCTCAATTTCCATACAAAACGTCGAAATTTGGGCCAAATGTGGCCAAATTCGAGACTTTCACCGACTCCTCTTGCATCCCTTGGCCCTATTTTGTTGTATCCTGTCAGGCTGAGCACGAAAATGACAAAGACAATCAACAGAGAGGCTGGCAAGTACCGGATTTGGCGACAAAACCCCGTTTTTGGCTCAATTTCCATACAAAACGTCGAAATTTGGGCCAAATGTGGCCAAATTCGAGGCTTTCACCGACTCCCATTGGATCCCTTGGCCATATTTTGTTGTATCCTGTCAGGCTGAGCAAAAAAATGGCCAAGGGCATCAAGCAATTCAGTGGTAAGTACCGATTTTTGCGACAAATGCACAGAAATGCTTAGAATTTGCTTGTAATGTCAATTCTGTGATTATTTCGTCAAATTGGAGCCTTTCACCGAGATTTCTTGCATCCCTTGGCCCTATTTTGTTGTATCCTGTCAGGCTGAGCACGAAAATGACAAAGACAATCAACAGAGAGACTGGCAAGTACCGGATTTGGCGACAAAACCCCGTTTTTGGCTCAATTTCCATACAAAACGTCGAAATTTGGGCCAAATGTGGCCAAATTCGAGACTTTCACCGACTCCTCTTGCATCCCTTGGCCCTATTTTGTTGTATCCTGTCAGGCTGAGCACGAAAATGACAAAGACAATCAACAGAGAGGCTGGCAAGTACCGGATTTGGCGACAAAACCCCGTTTTTGGCTCAATTTCCATACAAAACGTCGAAATTTGGGCCAAATGTGGCCAAATTCGAGACTTTCACCGACTCCTCTTGCATCCCTTGGCCCTATTTTGTTGTATCCTGTCAGGCTGAGCACGAAAATGACAAAGACAATCAACAGAGAGGCTGGCAAGTACCGGATTTGGCGACAAAACCCCGTTTTTGGCTCAATTTCCATACAAAACGTCGAAATTTGGGCCAAATGTGGCCAAATTCGAGGCTTTCACCGACTCCCATTGGATCCCTTGGCCATATTTTGTTGTATCCTGTCAGGCTGAGCAAAAAAATGGCCAAGGGCATCAAGCAATTCAGTGGTAAGTACCGATTTTTGCGACAAATGCACAGAAATGCTTAGAATTTGCTTGTAATGTCAATTCTGTGATTATTTCGTCAAATTGGAGCCTTTCACCGAGATTTCTTGGAGCCTTTGGACATATTCTGTTGTAACCTATCAGGCTGAGCACGAAAATGACAAAGACAATCAACAGAGAGGCTGGCAAGTACCGGATTTGGCGACAAAACCCCGTTTTTGGCTCAATTTCCATACAAAACGTCGAAATTTGGGCCAAATGTGGCCAAATTCGAGACTTTCACCGACTCCTCTTGCATCCCTTGGCCCTATTTTGTTGTATCCTTTCAGGCTGAGCACGAAAATGACAAAGACAATCAACAGAGAGGCTGGCAAGTACCGGATTTGGCGACAAAACCCCGTTTTTGGCTCAATTTCCATACAAAACGTCGAAATTTGGGCCAAATGTGGCCAAATTCGAGGCTTTCACCGACTCCCATTGGATCCCTTGGCCATATTTTGTTGTATCCTGTCAGGCTGAGCAAAAAAATGGCCAAGGGCATCAAGCAATTCAGTGGTAAGTACCGATTTTTGCGACAAATGCACAGAAATGCTTAGAATTTGCTTGTAATGTCAATTCTGTGATTATTTCGTCAAATTGGAGCCTTTCACCGAGATTTCTTGGAGCCTTTGGACATATTCTGTTGTAACCTATCAGGCTGAGCACGAAAATGACAAAGACAATCAACAGAGAGGCTGGCAAGTACCGGATTTGGCGACAAAACCCCGTTTTTGGCTCAATTTCCATACAAAACGTCGAAATTTGGGCCAAATGTGGCCAAATTCGAGACTTTCACCGACTCCTCTTGCATCCCTTGGCCCTATTTTGTTGTATCCTGTCAAGCTGAGCACGAAAATGACAAAGACAATCAACAGAGAGGCTGGCAAGTACCGGATTTGGCGACAAAACCCCGTTTTTGGCTCAATTTCCATACAAAACGTCGAAATTTGGGCCAAATGTGGCCAAATTCGAGGCTTTCACCGACTCCCATTGGATCCCTTGGCCATATTTTGTTGTATCCTGTCAGGCTGAGCAAAAAAATGGCCAAGGGCATCAAGCAATTCAGTGGTAAGTACCGATTTTTGCGACAAATGCACAGAAATGCTTAGAATTTGCTTGTAATGTCAATTCTGTGATTATTTCGTCAAATTGGAGCCTTTCACCGAGATTTCTTGGAGCCTTTGGACATATTCTGTTGTAACCTATCAGGCTGAGCACGAAAATGACAAAGACAATCAACAGAGAGGCTGGCAAGTACCGGATTTGGCGACAAAACCCCGTTTTTGGCTCAATTTCCATACAAAACGTCGAAATTTGGGCCAAATGTGGCCAAATTCGAGACTTTCACCGACTCCTCTTGCATCCCTTGGCCCTATTTTGTTGTATCCTTTCAGGCTGAGCACGAAAATGACAAAGACAATCAACAGAGAGGCTGGCAAGTACCGGATTTGGCGACAAAACCCCGTTTTTGGCTCAATTTCCATACAAAACGTCGAAATTTGGGCCAAATGTGGCCAAATTCGAGGCTTTCACCGACTCCCATTGGATCCCTTGGCCATATTTTGTTGTATCCTGTCAGGCTGAGCAAAAAAATGGCCAAGGGCATCAAGCAATTCAGTGGTAAGTACCGATTTTTGCGACAAATGCACAGAAATGCTTAGAATTTGCTTGTAATGTCAATTCTGTGATTATTTCGTCAAATTGGAGCCTTTCACCGAGATTTCTTGGAGCCTTTGGACATATTCTGTTGTAACCTATCAGGCTGAGCACGAAAATGACAAAGACAATCAACAGAGAGGCTGGCAAGTACCGGATTTGGCGACAAAACCCCGTTTTTGGCTCAATTTCCATACAAAACGTCGAAATTTGGGCCAAATGTGGCCAAATTCGAGACTTTCACCGACTCCTCTTGCATCCCTTGGCCCTATTTTGTTGTATCCTGTCAGGCTGAGCACGAAAATGACAAAGACAATCAACAGAGAGGCTGGCAAGTACCGGATTTGGCGACAAAACCCCGTTTTTGGCTCAATTTCCATACAAAACGTCGAAATTTGGGCCAAATGTGGCCAAATTCGAGACTTTCACCGACTCCTCTTGCATCCCTTGGCCCTATTTTGTTGTATCCTGTCAGGCTGAGCACGAAAATGACAAAGACAATCAACAGAGAGGCTGGCAAGTACCGGATTTGGCGACAAAACCCCGTTTTTGGCTCAATTTCCATACAAAACGTCGAAATTTGGGCCAAATGTGGCCAAATTCGAGGCTTTCACCGACTCCCATTGGATCCCTTGGCCATATTTTGTTGTATCCTGTCAGGCTGAGCAAAAAAATGGCCAAGGGCATCAAGCAATTCAGTGGTAAGTACCGATTTTTGCGACAAATGCACAGAAATGCTTAGAATTTGCTTGTAATGTCAATTCTGTGATTATTTCGTCAAATTGGAGCCTTTCACCGAGATTTCTTGGAGCCTTTGGACATATTCTGTTGTAACCTATCAGGCTGAGCACGAAAATGACAAAGACAATCAACAGAGAGGCTGGCAAGTACCGGATTTGGCGACAAAACCCCGTTTTTGGCTCAATTTCCATACAAAACGTCGAAATTTGGGCTAAATGTGGCCAAATTCGAGGCTTTCACCGACTCCCATTGGATCCCTTGGCCATATTTTGTTGTATCCTGTCAGGCTGAGCAAAAAAATGGCCAAGGGCATCAAGCAATTCAGTGGTAAGTACCGATTTTTGCGACAAATGCACAGAAATGCTTAGAATTTGCTTGTAATGTCAATTCTGTGATTATTTCGTCAAATTGGAGTCTTTCACCGAGATTTCTTGCATCCCTTGGCCCTATTTTGTTGTATCCTGTCAGGCTGAGCACGAAAATGACAAAGACAATCAACAGAGAGACTGGCAAGTACCGGATTTGGCGACAAAACCCCGTTTTTGGCTCAATTTCCATACAAAACGTCGAAATTTGGGCCAAATGTGGCCAAATTCGAGACTTTCACCGACTCCTCTTGCATCCCTTGGCCCTATTTTGTTGTATCCTGTCAGGCTGAGCACGAAAATGACAAAGACAATCAACAGAGAGGCTGGCAAGTACCGGATTTGGCGACAAAACCCCGTTTTTGGCTCAATTTCCATACAAAACGTCGAAATTTGGGCCAAATGTGGCCAAATTCGAGACTTTCACCGACTCCTCTTGCATCCCTTGGCCCTATTTTGTTGTATCCTGTCAGGCTGAGCACGAAAATGACAAAGACAATCAACAGAGAGGCTGGCAAGTACCGGATTTGGCGACAAAACCCCGTTTTTGGCTCAATTTCCATACAAAACGTCGAAATTTGGGCCAAATGTGGCCAAATTCGAGGCTTTCACCGACTCCCATTGGATCCCTTGGCCATATTTTGTTGTATCCTGTCAGGCTGAGCAAAAAAATGGCCAAGGGCATCAAGCAATTCAGTGGTAAGTACCGATTTTTGCGACAAATGCACAGAAATGCTTAGAATTTGCTTGTAATGTCAATTCTGTGATTATTTCGTCAAATTGGAGCCTTTCACCGAGATTTCTTGCATCCCTTGGCCCTATTTTGTTGTATCCTGTCAGGCTGAGCACGAAAATGACAAAGACAATCAACAGAGAGACTGGCAAGTACCGGATTTGGCGACAAAACCCCGTTTTTGGCTCAATTTCCATACAAAACGTCGAAATTTGGGCCAAATGTGGCCAAATTCGAGACTTTCACCGACTCCTCTTGCATCCCTTGGCCCTATTTTGTTGTATCCTGTCAGGCTGAGCACGAAAATGACAAAGACAATCAACAGAGAGGCTGGCAAGTACCGGATTTGGCGACAAAACCCCGTTTTTGGCTCAATTTCCATACAAAACGTCGAAATTTGGGCCAAATGTGGCCAAATTCGAGGCTTTCACCGACTCCCATTGGATCCCTTGGCCATATTTTGTTGTATCCTGTCAGGCTGAGCAAAAAAATGGCCAAGGGCATCAAGCAATTCAGTGGTAAGTACCGATTTTTGCGACAAATGCACAGAAATGCTTAGAATTTGCTTGTAATGTCAATTCTGTGATTATTTCGTCAAATTGGAGCCTTTCACCGAGATTTCTTGGAGCCTTTGGACATATTCTGTTGTAACCTATCAGGCTGAGCACGAAAATGACAAAGACAATCAACAGAGAGGCTGGCAAGTACCGGATTTGGCGACAAAACCCCGTTTTTGGCTCAATTTCCATACAAAACGTCGAAATTTGGGCCAAATGTGGCCAAATTCGAGGCTTTCACCGACTCCCATTGGATCCCTTGGCCATATTTTGTTGTATCCTGTCAGGCTGAGCAAAAAAATGGCCAAGGGCATCAAGCAATTCAGTGGTAAGTACCGATTTTTGCGACAAATGCACAGAAATGCTTAGAATTTGCTTGTAATGTCAATTCTGTGATTATTTCGTCAAATTGGAGCCTTTCACCGAGATTTCTTGGAGCCTTTGGACATATTCTGTTGTAACCTATCAGGCTGAGCACGAAAATGACAAAGACAATCAACAGAGAGGCTGGCAAGTACCGGATTTGGCGACAAAACCCCGTTTTTGGCTCAATTTCCATACAAAACGTCGAAATTTGGGCCAAATGTGGCCAAATTCGAGACTTTCACCGACTCCTCTTGCATCCCTTGGCCCTATTTTGTTGTATCCTGTCAGGCTGAGCACGAAAATGACAAAGACAATCAACAGAGAGGCTGGCAAGTACCGGATTTGGCGACAAAACCCCGTTTTTGGCTCAATTTCCATACAAAACGTCGAAATTTGGGCCAAATGTGGCCAAATTCGAGGCTTTCACCGACTCCCATTGGATCCCTTGGCCATATTTTGTTGTATCCTGTCAGGCTGAGCAAAAAAATGGCCAAGGGCATCAAGCAATTCAGTGGTAAGTACCGATTTTTGCGACAAATGCACAGAAATGCTTAGAATTTGCTTGTAATGTCAATTCTGTGATTATTTCGTCAAATTGGAGCCTTTCACCGAGATTTCTTGGAGCCTTTGGACATATTCTGTTGTAACCTATCAGGCTGAGCACGAAAATGACAAAGACAATCAACAGAGAGGCTGGCAAGTACCGGATTTGGCGACAAAACCCCGTTTTTGGCTCAATTTCCATACAAAACGTCGAAATTTGGGCCAAATGTGGCCAAATTCGAGACTTTCACCGACTCCTCTTGCATCCCTTGGCCCTATTTTGTTGTATCCTGTCAGGCTGAGCACGAAAATGACAAAGACAATCAACAGAGAGGCTGGCAAGTACCGGATTTGGCGACAAAACCCCGTTTTTGGCTCAATTTCCATACAAAACGTCGAAATTTGGGCCAAATGTGGCCAAATTCGAGACTTTCACCGACTCCTCTTGCATCCCTTGGCCCTATTTTGTTGTATCCTGTCAGGCTGAGCACGAAAATGACAAAGACAATCAACAGAGAGGCTGGCAAGTACCGGATTTGGCGACAAAACCCCGTTTTTGGCTCAATTTCCATACAAAACGTCGAAATTTGGGCCAAATGTGGCCAAATTCGAGGCTTTCACCGACTCCCATTGGATCCCTTGGCCATATTTTGTTGTATCCTGTCAGGCTGAGCAAAAAAATGGCCAAGGGCATCAAGCAATTCAGTGGTAAGTACCGATTTTTGCGACAAATGCACAGAAATGCTTAGAATTTGCTTGTAATGTCAATTCTGTGATTATTTCGTCAAATTGGAGCCTTTCACCGAGATTTCTTGTATCCCTTGGCCCTATTTTGTTGTATCCTGTCAGGCTGAGCACGAAAATGACAAAGACAATCAACAGAGAGACTGGCAAGTACCGGATTTGGCGACAAAACCCCGTTTTTGGCTCAACTTCCATACAAAACGTCGAAATTTGGGCCAAATGTGGCCAAATTCGAGACTTTCACCGACTCCTCTTGCATCCCTTGGCCCTATTTTGTTGTATCCTGTCAGGCTGAGCACGAAAATGACAAAGACAATCAACAGAGAGGCTGGCAAGTACCGGATTTGGCGACAAAACCCCGTTTTTGGCTCAATTTCCATACAAAACGTCGAAATTTGGGCCAAATGTGGCCAAATTCGAGACTTTCACCGACTCCTCTTGCATCCCTTGGCCCTATTTTGTTGTATCCTGTCAGGCTGAGCACGAAAATGACAAAGACAATCAACAGAGAGGCTGGCAAGTACCGGATTTGGCGACAAAACCCCGTTTTTGGCTCAATTTCCATACAAAACGTCGAAATTTGGGCCAAATGTGGCCAAATTCGAGGCTTTCACCGACTCCCATTGGATCCCTTGGCCATATTTTGTTGTATCCTGTCAGGCTGAGCAAAAAAATGGCCAAGGGCATCAAGCAATTCAGTGGTAAGTACCGATTTTTGCGACAAATGCACAGAAATGCTTAGAATTTGCTTGTAATGTCAATTCTGTGATTATTTCGTCAAATTGGAGCCTTTCACCGAGATTTCTTGCATCCCTTGGCCCTATTTTGTTGTATCCTGTCAGGCTGAGCACGAAAATGACAAAGACAATCAACAGAGAGACTGGCAAGTACCGGATTTGGCGACAAAACCCCGTTTTTGGCTCAATTTCCATACAAAACGTCGAAATTTGGGCCAAATGTGGCCAAATTCGAGACTTTCACCGACTCCTCTTGCATCCCTTGGCCCTATTTTGTTGTATCCTTTCAGGCTGAGCACGAAAATGACAAAGACAATCAACAGAGAGGCTGGCAAGTACCGGATTTGGCGACAAAACCCCGTTTTTGGCTCAATTTCCATACAAAACGTCGAAATTTGGGCCAAATGTGGCCAAATTCGAGACTTTCACCGACTCCTCTTGCATCCCTTGGCCCTATTTTGTTGTATCCTGTCAGGCTGAGCACGAAAATGACAAAGACAATCAACAGAGAGGCTGGCAAGTACCGGATTTGGCGACAAAACCCCGTTTTTGGCTCAATTTCCATACAAAACGTCGAAATTTGGGCCAAATGTGGCCAAATTCGAGGCTTTCACCGACTCCCATTGGATCCCTTGGCCATATTTTGTTGTATCCTGTCAAGCTGAGCAAAAAAATGGCCAAGGGCATCAAGCAATTCAGTGGTAAGTACCGATTTTTGCGACAAATGCACAGAAATGCTTAGAATTTGCTTGTAATGTCAATTCTGTGATTATTTCGTCAAATTGGAGTCTTTCACCGAGATTTCTTGGAGCCTTTGGACATATTCTGTTGTAACCTATCAGGCTGAGCACGAAAATGACAAAGACAATCAACAGAGAGGCTGGCAAGTACCGGATTTGGCGACAAAACCCCGTTTTTGGCTCAATTTCCATACAAAACGTCGAAATTTGGGCCAAATGTGGCCAAATTCGAGGCTTTCACCGACTCCCATTGGATCCCTTGGCCATATTTTGTTGTATCCTGTCAGGCTGAGCAAAAAAATGGCCAAGGGCATCAAGCAATTCAGTGGTAAGTACCGATTTTTGCGACAAATGCACAGAAATGCTTAGAATTTGCTTGTAATGTCAATTCTGTGATTATTTCGTCAAATTGGAGCCTTTCACCGAGATTTCTTGGAGCCTTTGGACATATTCTGTTGTAACCTATCAGGCTGAGCACGAAAATGACAAAGACAATCAACAGAGAGGCTGGCAAGTACCGGATTTGGCGACAAAACTCCGTTTTTGGCTCAATTTCCATACAAAACGTCGAAATTTGGGCCAAATGTGGCCAAATTCGAGACTTTCACCGACTCCTCTTGCATCCCTTGGCCCTATTTTGTTGTATCCTTTCAGGCTGAGCACGAAAATGACAAAGACAATCAACAGAGAGGCTGGCAAGTACCGGATTTGGCGACAAAACCCCGTTTTTGGCTCAATTTCCATACAAAACGTCGAAATTTGGGCCAAATGTGGCCAAATTCGAGGCTTTCACCGACTCCCATTGGATCCCTTGGCCATATTTTGTTGTATCCTGTCAGGCTGAGCAAAAAAATGGCCAAGGGCATCAAGCAATTCAGTGGTAAGTACCGATTTTTGCGACAAATGCACAGAAATGCTTAGAATTTGCTTGTAATGTCAATTCTGTGATTATTTCGTCAAATTGGAGCCTTTCACCGAGATTTCTTGGAGCCTTTGGACATATTCTGTTGTAACCTATCAGGCTGAGCACGAAAATGACAAAGACAATCAACAGAGAGGCTGGCAAGTACCGGATTTGGCGACAAAACCCCGTTTTTGGCTCAATTTCCATACAAAACGTCGAAATTTGGGCCAAATGTGGCCAAATTCGAGACTTTCACCAACTCCTCTTGCATCCCTTGGCCCTATTTTGTTGTATCCTGTCAGGCTGAGCACGAAAATGACAAAGACAATCAACAGAGAGGCTGGCAAGTACCGGATTTGGCGACAAAACCCCGTTTTTGGCTCAATTTCCATACAAAACGTCGAAATTTGGGCCAAATGTGGCCAAATTCGAGGCTTTCACCGACTCCCATTGGATCCCTTGGCCATATTTTGTTGTATCCTGTCAGGCTGAGCAAAAAAATGGCCAAGGGCATCAAGCAATTCAGTGGTAAGTACCGATTTTTGCGACAAATGCACAGAAATGCTTAGAATTTGCTTGTAATGTCAATTCTGTGATTATTTCGTCAAATTGGAGCCTTTCACCAAGATTTCTCGCATCCCTTGGCCCTATTTTGTTGTATCCTGTCAGGCTGAGCACGAAAATGACAAAGACAATCAACAGAGAGACTGGCAAGTACCGGATTTGGCGACAAAACCCCGTTTTTGGCTCAATTTCCATACAAAACGTCGAAATTTGGGCCAAATGTGGCCAAATTCGAGACTTTCACCGACTCCTCTTGCATCCCTTGGCCCTATTTTGTTGTATCCTGTCAGGCTGAGCACGAAAATGACAAAGACAATCAACAGAGAGGCTGGCAAGTACCGGATTTGGCGACAAAACCCCGTTTTTGGTTCAATTTCCATACAAAACGTCGAAATTTGGGCCAAATGTGGCCAAATTCGAGACTTTCACCGACTCCTCTTGCATCCCTTGGCCCTATTTTGTTGTATCCTGTCAGGCTGAGCACGAAAATGACAAAGACAATCAACAGAGAGACTGGCAAGTACCGGATTTGGCGACAAAACCCCGTTTTTGGCTCAATTTCCATACAAAACGTCGAAATTTGGGCCAAATGTGGCCAAATTCGAGACTTTCACCGACTCCTCTTGCATCCCTTGGCCCTATTTTGTTGTATCCTGTCAGGCTGAGCACGAAAATGACAAAGACAATCAACAGAGAGGCTGGCAAGTACCGGATTTGGCGACAAAACCCCGTTTTTGGTTCAATTTCCATACAAAACGTCGAAATTTGGGCCAAATGTGGCCAAATTCGAGACTTTCACCGACTCCTCTTGCATCCCTTGGCCCTATTTTGTTGTATCCTGTCAGGCTGAGCACGAAAATGACAAAGACAATCAACAGAGAGGCTGGCAAGTACCGGATTTGGCGACAAAACCCCGTTTTTGGCTCAATTTCCATACAAAACGTCGAAATTTGGGCCAAATGTGGCCAAATTCGAGGCTTTCACCGACTCCCATTGGATCCCTTGGCCATATTTTGTTGTATCCTGTCAGGCTGAGCAAAAAAATGGCCAAGGGCATCAAGCAATTCAGTGGTAAGTACCGATTTTTGCGACAAATGCACAGAAATGCTTAGAATTTGCTTGTAATGTCAATTCTGTGATTATTTCGTCAAATTGGAGCCTTTCACCGAGATTTCTTGTATCCCTTGGCCCTATTTTGTTGTATCCTGTCAGGCTGAGCACGAAAATGACAAAGACAATCAACAGAGAGACTGGCAAGTACCGGATTTGGCGACAAAACCCCGTTTTTGGCTCAATTTCCATACAAAACGTCGAAATTTGGGCCAAATGTGGCCAAATTCGAGACTTTCACCGACTCCTCTTGCATCCCTTGGCCCTATTTTGTTGTATCCTTTCAGGCTGAGCACGAAAATGACAAAGACAATCAACAGAGAGGCTGGCAAGTACCGGATTTGGCGACAAAACCCCGTTTTTGGCTCAATTTCCATACAAAACGTCGAAATTTGGGCCAAATGTGGCCAAATTCGAGACTTTCACCGACTCCTCTTGCATCCCTTGGCCCTATTTTGTTGTATCCTGTCAGGCTGAGCACGAAAATGACAAAGACAATCAACAGAGAGGCTGGCAAGTACCGGATTTGGCGACAAAACCCCGTTTTTGGCTCAATTTCCATACAAAACGTCGAAATTTGGGCCAAATGTGGCCAAATTCGAGGCTTTCACCGACTCCCATTGGATCCCTTGGCCATATTTTGTTGTATCCTGTCAGGCTGAGCAAAAAAATGGCCAAGGGCATCAAGCAATTCAGTGGTAAGTACCGATTTTTGCGACAAATGCACAGAAATGCTTAGAATTTGCTTGTAATGTCAATTCTGTGATTATTTCGTCAAATTGGAGCCTTTCACCGAGATTTCTTGGAGCCTTTGGACATATTCTGTTGTAACCTATCAGGCTGAGCACGAAAATGACAAAGACAATCAACAGAGAGGCTGGCAAGTACCGGATTTGGCGACAAAACCCCGTTTTTGGCTCAATTTCCATACAAAACGTCGAAATTTGGGCCAAATGTGGCCAAATTCGAGACTTTCACCGACTCCTCTTGCATCCCTTGGCCCTATTTTGTTGTATCCTGTCAGGCTGAGCACGAAAATGACAAAGACAATCAACAGAGAGGCTGGCAAGTACCGGATTTGGCGACAAAACCCCGTTTTTGGCTCAATTTCCATACAAAACGTCGAAATTTGGGCCAAATGTGGCCAAATTCGAGGCTTTCACCGACTCCCATTGGATCCCTTGGCCATATTTTGTTGTATCCTGTCAGGCTGAGCAAAAAAATGGCCAAGGGCATCAAGCAATTCAGTGGTAAGTACCGATTTTTGCGACAAATGCACAGAAATGCTTAGAATTTGCTTGTAATGTCAATTCTGTGATTATTTCGTCAAATTGGAGCCTTTCACCGAGATTTCTTGGAGCCTTTGGACATATTCTGTTGTAACCTATCAGGCTGAGCACGAAAATGACAAAGACAATCAACAGAGAGGCTGGCAAGTACCGGATTTGGCGACAAAACCCCGTTTTTGGCTCAATTTCCATACAAAACGTCGAAATTTGGGCCAAATGTGGCCAAATTCGAGACTTTCACCGACTCCTCTTGCATCCCTTGGCCCTATTTTGTTGTATCCTGTCAGGCTGAGCACGAAAATGACAAAGACAATCAACAGAGAGGCTGGCAAGTACCGGATTTGGCGACAAAACCCCGTTTTTGGCTCAATTTCCATACAAAACGTCGAAATTTGGGCCAAATGTGGCCAAATTCGAGGCTTTCACCGACTCCCATTGGATCCCTTGGCCATATTTTGTTGTATCCTGTCAGGCTGAGCAAAAAAATGGCCAAGGGCATCAAGCAATTCAGTGGTAAGTACCGATTTTTGCGACAAATGCACAGAAATGCTTAGAATTTGCTTGTAATGTCAATTCTGTGATTATTTCGTCAAATTGGAGCCTTTCACCGAGATTTCTTGGAGCCTTTGGACATATTCTGTTGTAACCTATCAGGCTGAGCACGAAAATGACAAAGACAATCAACAGAGAGACTGGCAAGTACCGGATTTGGCGACAAAACCCCGTTTTTGGCTCAATTTCCATACAAAACGTCGAAATTTGGGCCAAATGTGGCCAAATTCGAGACTTTCACCGACTCCTCTTGCATCCCTTGGCCCTATTTTGTTGTATCCTGTCAGGCTGAGCACGAAAATGACAAAGACAATCAACAGAGAGGCTGGCAAGTACCGGATTTGGCGACAAAACCCCGTTTTTGGCTCAATTTCCATACAAAACGTCGAAATTTGGGCCAAATGTGGCCAAATTCGAGGCTTTCACCGACTCCCATTGGATCCCTTGGCCATATTTTGTTGTATCCTGTCAGGCTGAGCAAAAAAATGGCCAAGGGCATCAAGCAATTCAGTGGTAAGTACCGATTTTTGCGACAAATGCACAGAAATGCTTAGAATTTGCTTGTAATGTCAATTCTGTGATTATTTCGTCAAATTGGAGCCTTTCACCGAGATTTCTTGGAGCCTTTGGACATATTCTGTTGTAACCTATCAGGCTGAGCACGAAAATGACAAAGACAATCAACAGAGAGGCTGGCAAGTACCGGATTTGGCAACAAAACCCCGTTTTTGGCTCAATTTCCATACAAAACGTCGAAATTTGGGCCAAATGTGGCCAAATTCGAGACTTTCACCGACTCCTCTTGCATCCCTTGGCCCTATTTTGTTGTATCCTGTCAGGCTGAGCACGAAAATGACAAAGACAATCAACAGAGAGGCTGGCAAGTACCGGATTTGGCGACAAAACCCCGTTTTTGGCTCAATTTCCATACAAAACGTCGAAATTTGGGCCAAATGTGGCCAAATTCGAGGCTTTCACCGACTCCCATTGGATCCCTTGGCCATATTTTGTTGTATCCTGTCAGGCTGAGCAAAAAAATGGCCAAGGGCATCAAGCAATTCAGTGGTAAGTACCGATTTTTGCGACAAATGCACAGAAATGCTTAGAATTTGCTTGTAATGTCAATTCTGTGATTATTTCGTCAAATTGGAGCCTTTCACCGAGATTTCTTGGAGCCTTTGGACATATTCTGTTGTAACCTATCAGGCTGAGCACGAAAATGACAAAGACAATCAACAGAGAGGCTGGCAAGTACCGGATTTGGCGACAAAACCCCGTTTTTGGCTCAATTTCCATACAAAACGTCGAAATTTGGGCCAAATGTGGCCAAATTCGAGACTTTCACCGACTCCTCTTGCATCCCTTGGCCCTATTTTGTTGTATCCTGTCAGGCTGAGCACGAAAATGACAAAGACAATCAACAGAGAGGCTGGCAAGTACCGGATTTGGCGACAAAACCCCGTTTTTGGCTCAATTTCCATACAAAACGTCGAAATTTGGGCCAAATGTGGCCAAATTCGAGGCTTTCACCGACTCCCATTGGATCCCTTGGCCATATTTTGTTGTATCCTGTCAGGCTAAGCAAAAAAATGGCCAAGGGCATCAAGCAATTCAGTGGTAAGTACCGATTTTTGCGACAAATGCACAGAAATGCTTAGAATTTGCTTGTAATGTCAATTCTGTGATTATTTCGTCAAATTGGAGCCTTTCACCGAGATTTCTTGGAGCCTTTGGACATATTCTGTTGTAACCTATCAGGCTGAGCACGAAAATGACAAAGACAATCAACAGAGAGGCTGGCAAGTACCGGATTTGGCGACAAAACCCCGTTTTTGGCTCAATTTCCATACAAAACGTCGAAATTTGGGCCAAATGTGGCCAAATTCGAGACTTTCACCGACTCCTCTTGCATCCCTTGGCCCTATTTTGTTGTATCCTGTCAGGCTGAGCACGAAAATGACAAAGACAATCAACAGAGAGGCTGGCAAGTACCGGATTTGGCGACAAAACCCCGTTTTTGGCTCAATTTCCATACAAAACGTCGAAATTTGGGCCAAATGTGGCCAAAATCGAGGCTTTCACCGACTCCCATTGGATCCCTTGGCCATATTTTGTTGTATCCTGTCAGGCTGAGCAAAAAAATGGCCAAGGGCATCAAGCAATTCAGTGGTAAGTACCGATTTTTGCGACAAATGCACAGAAATGCTTAGAATTTGCTTGTAATGTCAATTCTGTGATTATTTCGTCAAATTGGAGCCTTTCACCGAGATTTCTTGGAGCCTTTGGACATATTCTGTTGTAACCTATCAGGCTGAGCACGAAAATGACAAAGACAATCAACAGAGAGGCTGGCAAGTACCGGATTTGGCGACAAAACCCCGTTTTTGGCTCAATTTCCATACAAAACGTACAAATTTGGGCCAAATGTGGCCAAATTCGAGACTTTCACCGACTCCTCTTGCATCCCTTGGCCCTATTTTGTTGTATCCTGTCAGGCTGAGCACGAAAATGACAAAGACAATCAACAGAGAGGCTGGCAAGTACCGGATTTGGCGACAAAACCCCGTTTTTGGCTCAATTTCCATACAAAACGTCGAAATTTGGGCCAAATGTGGCCAAATTCGAGACTTTCACCGACTCCTCTTGCATCCCTTGGCCCTATTTTGTTGTATCCTGTCAGGCTGAGCACGAAAATGACAAAGACAATCAACAGAGAGGCTGGCAAGTACCGGATTTGGCGACAAAACCCCGTTTTTGGCTCAATTTCCATACAAAACGTCGAAATTTGGGCCAAATGTGGCCAAATTCGAGGCTTTCACCGACTCCCATTGGATCCCTTGGCCATATTTTGTTGTATCCTGTCAGGCTGAGCAAAAAAATGGCCAAGGGCATCAAGCAATTCAGTGGTAAGTACCGATTTTTGCGACAAATGCACAGAAATGCTTAGAATTTGCTTGTAATGTCAATTCTGTGATTATTTCGTCAAATTGGAGCCTTTCACCGAGATTTCTTGGAGCCTTTGGACATATTCTGTTGTAACCTATCAGGCTGAGCACGAAAATGACAAAGACAATCAACAGAGAGACTGGCAAGTACCGGATTTGGCGACAAAACCCCGTTTTTGGCTCAATTTCCATACAAAACGTCGAAATTTGGGCCAAATGTGGCCAAATTCGAGACTTTCACCGACTCCTCTTGCATCCCTTGGCCCTATTTTGTTGTATCCTGTCAGGCTGAGCACGAAAATGACAAAGACAATCAACAGAGAGGCTGGCAAGTACCGGATTTGGCGACAAAACCCCGTTTTTGGCTCAATTTCCATACAAAACGTCGAAATTTGGGCCAAATGTGGCCAAATTCGAGGCTTTCACCGACTCCCATTGGATCCCTTGGCCATATTTTGTTGTATCCTGTCAGGCTGAGCAAAAAAATGGCCAAGGGCATCAAGCAATTCAGTGGTAAGTACCGATTTTTGCGACAAATGCACAGAAATGCTTAGAATTTGCTTGTAATGTCAATTCTGTGATTATTTCGTCAAATTGGAGCCTTTCACCAAGATTTCTTGCATCCCTTGGCCCTATTTTGTTGTATCCTGTCAGGCTGAGCACGAAAATGACAAAGACAATCAACAGAGAGACTGGCAAGTACCGGATTTGGCGACAAAACCCCGTTTTTGGCTCAATTTCCATACAAAACGTCGAAATTTGGGCCAAATGTGGCCAAATTCGAGACTTTCACCGACTCCTCTTGCATCCCTTGGCCCTATTTTGTTGTATCCTGTCAGGCTGAGCACGAAAATGACAAAGACAATCAACAGAGAGGCTGGCAAGTACCGGATTTGGCGACAAAACCCCGTTTTTGGCTCAATTTCCATACAAAACGTCGAAATTTGGGCCAAATGTGGCCAAATTCGAGACTTTCACCGACTCCTCTTGCATCCCTTGGCCATATTTTGTTGTATCCTGTCAGGCTGAGCACGAAAATGACAAAGACAATCAACAGAGAGGCTGGCAAGTACCGGATTTGGCGACAAAACCCCGTTTTTGGCTCAATTTCCATACAAAACGTCGAAATTTGGGCCAAATGTGGCCAAATTCGAGGCTTTCACCGACTCCCATTGGATCCCTTGGCCATATTTTGTTGTATCCTGTCAGGCTGAGCAAAAAAATGGCCAAGGGCATCAAGCAATTCAGTGGTAAGTACCGATTTTTGCGACAAATGCACAGAAATGCTTAGAATTTGCTTGTAATGTCAATTCTGTGATTATTTCGTCAAATTGGAGCCTTTCACCGAGATCTCTTGGAGCCTTTGGACATATTCTGTTGTAACCTATCAGGCTGAGCACGAAAATGACAAAGACAATCAACAGAGAGGCTGGCAAGTACCGGATTTGGCGACAAAACCCCGTTTTTGGCTCAATTTCAATACAAAACGTCGAAATTTGGGCCAAATGTGGCCAAATTCGAGACTTTCACCGACTCCTCTTGCATCCCTTGGCCCTATTTTGTTGTATCCTGTCAGGCTGAGCACGAAAATGACAAAGACAATCAACAGAGAGGCTGGCAAGTACCGGATTTGGCGACAAAACCCCGTTTTTGGCTCAATTTCCATACAAAACGTCGAAATTTGGGCCAAATGTGGCCAAATTCGAGGCTTTCACCGACTCCCATTGGATCCCTTGGCCATATTTTGTTGTATCCTGTCAGGCTGAGCAAAAAAATGGCCAAGGGCATCAAGCAATTCAGTGGTAAGTACCGATTTTTGCGACAAATGCACAGAAATGCTTAGAATTTGCTTGTAATGTCAATTCTGTGATTATTTCGTCAAATTGGAGCCTTTCACCGAGATTTCTTGGAGCCTTTGG
Source organism: Hydra viridissima (assembly GCF_058129835.1). NCBI lineage: Eukaryota > Metazoa > Cnidaria > Hydrozoa > Anthoathecata > Hydridae > Hydra > Hydra viridissima. Next base: position 9,177,456 of record NW_028324311.1, on the reverse strand, counting down.
ACATATTCTGTTGTAACCTATCAGGCTGAGCACGAAAATGACAAAGACAATCAACAGAGAGGCTGGCAAGTACCGGATTTGGCGACAAAACCCCGTTTTTGGCTCAATTTCCATACAAAACGTCGAAATTTGGGCCAAATGTGGCCAAATTCGAGACTTTCACCGACTCCTCTTGCATCCCTTGGCCCTATTTTGTTGTATCCTGTCAGGCTGAGCACGAAAATGACAAAGACAATCAACAGAGAGGCTGGCAAGTACCGGATTTGGCGACAAAACCCCGTTTTTGGCTCAATTTCCATACAAAACGTCGAAATTTGGGCCAAATGTGGCCAAATTCGAGGCTTTCACCGACTCCCATTGGATCCCTTGGCCATATTTTGTTGTATCCTGTCAGGCTGAGCAAAAAAATGGCCAAGGGCATCAAGCAATTCAGTGGTAAGTACCGATTTTTGCGACAAATGCACAGAAATGCTTAGAATTTGCTTGTAATGTCAATTCTGTGATTATTTCGTCAAATTGGAGCCTTTCACCGAGATTTCTTGTATCCCTTGGCCCTATTTTGTTGTATCCTGTCAGGCTGAGCACGAAAATGACAAAGACAATCAACAGAGAGACTGGCAAGTACCGGATTTGGCGACAAAACCCCGTTTTTGGCTCAATTTCCATACAAAACGTCGAAATTTGGGCCAAATGTGGCCAAATTCGAGACTTTCACCGACTCCTCTTGCATCCCTTGGCCCTATTTTGTTGTATCCTGTCAGGCTGAGCACGAAAATGACAAAGACAATCAACAGAGAGGCTGGCAAGTACCGGATTTGGCGACAAAACCCCGTTTTTGGCTCAATTTCCATACAAAACGTCGAAATTTGGGCCAAATGTGGCCAAATTCGAGACTTTCACCGACTCCTCTTGCATCCCTTGGCCCTATTTTGTTGTATCCTGTCAGGCTGAGCACGAAAATGACAAAGACAATCAACAGAGAGGCTGGCAAGTACCGGATTTGGCGACAAAACCCCGTTTTTGGCTCAATTTCCATACAAAACGTCGAAATTTGGGCCAAATGTGGCCAAATTCGAGGCTTTCACCGACTCCCATTGGATCCCTTGGCCATATTTTGTTGTATCCTGTCAGGCTGAGCAAAAAAATGGCCAAGGGCATCAAGCAATTCAGTGGTAAGTACCGATTTTTGCGACAAATGCACAGAAATGCTTAGAATTTGCTTGTAATGTCAATTCTGTGATTATTTCGTCAAATTGGAGCCTTTCACCGAGATTTCTTGGAGCCTTTGGACATATTCTGTTGTAACCTATCAGGCTGAGCACGAAAATGACAAAGACAATCAACAGAGAGGCTGGCAAGTACCGGATTTGGCGACAAAACCCCGTTTTTGGCTCAATTTCCATACAAAACGTCGAAATTTGGGCCAAATGTGGCCAAATTCGAGGCTTTCACCGACTCCCATTGGATCCCTTGGCCATATTTTGTTGTATCCTGTCAGGCTGAGCAAAAAAATGGCCAAGGGCATCAAGCAATTCAGTGGTAAGTACCGATTTTTGCGACAAATGCACAGAAATGCTTAGAATTTGCTTGTAATGTCAATTCTGTGATTATTTCGTCAAATTGGAGCCTTTCACCGAGATTTCTTGCATCCCTTGGCCCTATTTTGTTGTATCCTGTCAGGCTGAGCACGAAAATGACAAAGACAATCAACAGAGAGACAGGCAAGTACCGGATTTGGCGACAAAACCCCGTTTTTGGCTCAATTTCCATACAAAACGTCGAAATTTGGGCCAAATGTGGCCAAATTCGAGACTTTCACCGACTCCTCTTGCATCCCTTGGCCCTATTTTGTTGTATCCTGTCAGGCTGAGCACGAAAATGACAAAGACAATCAACAGAGAGGCTGGCAAGTACCGGATTTGGCGACAAAACCCCGTTTTTGGCTCAATTTCCATACAAAACGTCGAAATTTGGGCCAAATGTGGCCAAATTCGAGACTTTCACCGACTCCTCTTGCATCCCTTGGCCCTATTTTGTTGTATCCTGTCAGGCTGAGCACGAAAATGACAAAGACAATCAACAGAGAGGCTGGCAAGTACCGGATTTGGCGACAAAACCCCGTTTTTGGCTCAATTTCCATACAAAACGTCGAAATTTGGGCCAAATGTGGCCAAATTCGAGGCTTTCACCGACTCCCATTGGATCCCTTGGCCATATTTTGTTGTATCCTGTCAGGCTGAGCAAAAAAATGGCCAAGGGCATCAAGCAATTCAGTGGTAAGTACCGATTTTTGCGACAAATGCACAGAAATGCTTAGAATTTGCTTGTAATGTCAATTCTGTGATTATTTCGTCAAATTGGAGCCTTTCACCGAGATTTCTTGGAGCCTTTGGACATATTCTGTTGTAACCTATCAGGCTGAGCACGAAAATGACAAAGACAATCAACAGAGAGGCTGGCAAGTACCGGATTTGGCGACAAAACCCCGTTTTTGGCTCAATTTCCATACAAAACGTCGAAATTTGGGCCAAATGTGGCCAAATTCGAGACTTTCACCGACTCCTCTTGCATCCCTTGGCCCTATTTTGTTGTATCCTGTCAGGCTGAGCACGAAAATGACAAAGACAATCAACAGAGAGGCTGGCAAGTACCGGATTTGGCGACAAAACCCCGTTTTTGGCTCAATTTCCATACAAAACGTCGAAATTTGGGCCAAATGTGGCCAAATTCGAGGCTTTCACCGACTCCCATTGGATCCCTTGGCCATATTTTGTTGTATCCTGTCAGGCTGAGCAAAAAAATGGCCAAGGGCATCAAGCAATTCAGTGGTAAGTACCGATTTTTGCGACAAATGCACAGAAATGCTTAGAATTTGCTTGTAATGTCAATTCTGTGATTATTTCGTCAAATTGGAGCCTTTCACCGAGATTTCTTGGAGCCTTTGGACATATTCTGTTGTAACCTATCAGGCTGAGCACGAAAATGACAAAGACAATCAACAGAGAGGCTGGCAAGTACCGGATTTGTCGACAAAACCCCGTTTTTGGCTCAATTTCCATACAAAACGTCGAAATTTGGGCCAAATGTGGCCAAATTCGAGGCTTTCACCGACTCCCATTGGATCCCTTGGCCATATTTTGTTGTATCCTGTCAGGCTGAGCAAAAAAATGGCCAAGGGCATCAAGCAATTCAGTGGTAAGTACCGATTTTTGCGACAAATGCACAGAAATGCTTAGAATTTGCTTGTAATGTCAATTCTGTGATTATTTCGTCAAATTGGAGCCTTTCACCGAGATTTCTTGGAGCCTTTGGACATATTCTGTTGTAACCTATCAGGCTGAGCACGAAAATGACAAAGACAATCAACAGAGAGACAGGCAAGTACCGGATTTGGCGACAAAACCCCGTTTTTGGCTCAATTTCCATACAAAACGTCGAAATTTGGGCCAAATGTGGCCAAATTCGAGACTTTCACCGACTCCTCTTGCATCCCTTGGCCCTATTTTGTTGTATCCTGTCAGGCTGAGCACGAAAATGACAAAGACAATCAACAGAGAGGCTGGCAAGTACCGGATTTGGCGACAAAACCCCGTTTTTGGCTCAATTTCCATACAAAACGTCGAAATTTGGGCCAAATGTGGCCAAATTCGAGACTTTCACCGACTCCTCTTGCATCCCTTGGCCCTATTTTGTTGTATCCTGTCAGGCTGAGCACGAAAATGACAAAGACAATCAACAGAGAGGCTGGCAAGTACCGGATTTGGCGACAAAACCCCGTTTTTGGCTCAATTTCCATACAAAACGTCGAAATTTGGGCCAAATGTGGCCAAATTCGAGGCTTTCACCGACTCCCATTGGATCCCTTGGCCATATTTTGTTGTATCCTGTCAGGCTGAGCAAAAAAATGGCCAAGGGCATCAAGCAATTCAGTGGTAAGTACCGATTTTTGCGACAAATGCACAGAAATGCTTAGAATTTGCTTGTAATGTCAATTCTGTGATTATTTCGTCAAATTGGAGCCTTTCACCGAGATTTCTTGGAGCCTTTGGACATATTCTGTTGTAACCTATCAGGCTGAGCACGAAAATGACAAAGACAATCAACAGAGAGGCTGGCAAGTACCGGATTTGGCGACAAAACCCCGTTTTTGGCTCAATTTCCATACAAAACGTCGAAATTTGGGCCAAATGTGGCCAAATTCGAGACTTTCACCGACTCCTCTTGCATCCCTTGGCCCTATTTTGTTGTATCCTGTCAGGCTGAGCACGAAAATGACAAAGACAATCAACAGAGAGGCTGGCAAGTACCGGATTTGGCGACAAAACCCCGTTTTTGGCTCAATTTCCATACAAAACGTCGAAATTTGGGCCAAATGTGGCCAAATTCGAGGCTTTCACCGACTCCCATTGGATCCCTTGGCCATATTTTGTTGTATCCTGTCAGGCTGAGCAAAAAAATGGCCAAGGGCATCAAGCAATTCAGTGGTAAGTACCGATTTTTGCGACAAATGCACAGAAATGCTTAGAATTTGCTTGTAATGTCAATTCTGTGATTATTTCGTCAAATTGGAGCCTTTCACCGAGATTTCTTGGAGCCTTTGGACATATTCTGTTGTAACCTATCAGGCTGAGCACGAAAATGACAAAGACAATCAACAGAGAGGCTGGCAAGTACCGGATTTGTCGACAAAACCCCGTTTTTGGCTCAATTTCCATACAAAACGTCGAAATTTGGGCCAAATGTGGCCAAATTCGAGGCTTTCACCGACTCCCATTGGATCCCTTGGCCATATTTTGTTGTATCCTGTCAGGCTGAGCAAAAAAATGGCCAAGGGCATCAAGCAATTCAGTGGTAAGTACCGATTTTTGCGACAAATGCACAGAAATGCTTAGAATTTGCTTGTAATGTCAATTCTGTGATTATTTCGTCAAATTGGAGCCTTTCACCGAGATTTCTTGGAGCCTTTGGACATATTCTGTTGTAACCTATCAGGCTGAGCACGAAAATGACAAAGACAATCAACAGAGAGGCTGGCAAGTACCGGATTTGGCGACAAAACCCCGTTTTTGGCTCAATTTCCATACAAAACGTCGAAATTTGGGCCAAATGTGGCCAAATTCGAGACACACACCGACTCCTCTTGCATCCCTTGGCCCTATTTTGTTGTATCCTGTCAGGCTGAGCACGAAAATGACAAAGACAATCAACAGAGAGGCTGGCAAGTACCGGATTTGGCGACAAAACCCCGTTTTTGGCTCAATTTCCATACAAAACGTCGAAATTTGGGCCAAATGTGGCCAAATTCGAGGCTTTCACCGACTCCCATTGGATCCCTTGGCCATATTTTGTTGTATCCTGTCAGGCTGAGCAAAAAAATGGCCAAGGGCATCAAGCAATTCAGTGGTAAGTACCGATTTTTGCGACAAATGCACAGAAATGCTTAGAATTTGCTTGTAATGTCAATTCTGTGATTATTTCGTCAAATTGGAGCCTTTCACCAAGATTTCTTGGAGCCTTTGGACATATTCTGTTGTAACCTATCAGGCTGAGCACGAAAATGACAAAGACAATCAACAGAGAGGCTGGCAAGTACCGGATTTGGCGACAAAACCCCGTTTTTGGCTCAATTTCCATACAAAACGTCGAAATTTGGGCCAAATGTGGCCAAATTCGAGACTTTCACCGACTCCTCTTGCATCCCTTGGCCCTATTTTGTTGTATCCTGTCAGGCTGAGCACGAAAATGACAAAGACAATCAACAGAGAGGCTGGCAAGTACCGGATTTGGCGACAAAACCCCGTTTTTGGCTCAATTTCCATACAAAACGTCGAAATTTGGGCCAAATGTGGCCAAATTCGAGGCTTTCACCGACTCCCATTGGATCCCTTGGCCATATTTTGTTGTATCCTGTCAGGCTGAGCAAAAAAATGGCCAAGGGCATCAAGCAATTCAGTGGTAAGTACCGATTTTTGCGACAAATGCACAGAAATGCTTAGAATTTGCTTGTAATGTCAATTCTGTGATTATTTCGTCAAATTGGAGCCTTTCACCAAGATTTCTTGCATCCCTTGGCCCTATTTTGTTGTATCCTGTCAGGCTGAGCACGAAAATGACAAAGACAATTAACAGAGAGACTGGCAAGTACCGGATTTGGCGACAAAACCCCGTTTTTGGCTCAATTTCCATACAAAACGTCGAAATTTGGGCCAAATGTGGCCAAATTCGAGACTTTCACCGACTCCTCTTGCATCCCTTGGCCCTATTTTGTTGTATCCTGTCAGGCTGAGCACGAAAATGACAAAGACAATCAACAGAGAGGCTGGCAAGTACCGGATTTGGCGACAAAACCCCGTTTTTGGCTCAATTTCCATACAAAACGTCGAAATTTGGGCCAAATGTGGCCAAATTCGAGGCTTTCACCGACTCCCATTGGATCCCTTGGCCATATTTTGTTGTATCCTGTCAGGCTGAGCAAAAAAATGGCCAAGGGCATCAAGCAATTCAGTGGTAAGTACCGATTTTTGCGACAAATGCACAGAAATGCTTAGAATTTGCTTGTAATGTCAATTCTGTGATTATTTCGTCAAATTGGAGCCTTTCACCGAGATTTCTTGTATCCCTTGGCCCTATTTTGTTGTATCCTGTCAGGCTGAGCACGAAAATGACAAAGACAATCAACAGAGAGACTGGCAAGTACCGGATTTGGCGACAAAACCCCGTTTTTGGCTCAATTTCCATACAAAACGTCGAAATTTGGGCCAAATGTGGCCAAATTCGAGACTTTCACCGACTCCTCTTGCATCCCTTGGCCCTATTTTGTTGTATCCTGTCAGGCTGAGCACGAAAATGACAAAGACAATCAACAGAGAGGCTGGCAAGTACCGGATTTGGCGACAAAACCCCGTTTTTGGCTCAATTTCCATACAAAACGTCGAAATTTGGGCCAAATGTGGCCAAATTCGAGACTTTCACCGACTCCTCTTGCATCCCTTGGCCCTATTTTGTTGTATCCTGTCAGGCTGAGCACTAAAATGACAAAGACAATCAACAGAGAGGCTGGCAAGTACCGGATTTGGCGACAAAACCCCGTTTTTGGCTCAATTTCCATACAAAACGTCGAAATTTGGGCCAAATGTGGCCAAATTCGAGGCTTTCACCGACTCCCATTGGATCCCTTGGCCATATTTTGTTGTATCCTGTCAGGCTGAGCAAAAAAATGGCCAAGGGCATCAAGCAATTCAGTGGTAAGTACCGATTTTTGCGACAAATGCACAGAAATGCTTAGAATTTGCTTGTAATGTCAATTCTGTGATTATTTCGTCAAATTGGAGCCTTTCACCGAGATTTCTTGGAGCCTTTGGACATATTCTGTTGTAACCTATCAGGCTGAGCACGAAAATGACAAAGACAATCAACAGAGAGGCTGGCAAGTACCGGATTTGGCGACAAAACCCCGTTTTTGGCTCAATTTCCATACAAAACGTCGAAATTTGGGCCAAATGTGGCCAAATTCGAGACTTTCACCGACTCCTCTTGCATCCCTTGGCCCTATTTTGTTGTATCCTGTCAGGCTGAGCACGAAAATGACAAAGACAATCAACAGAGAGGCTGGCAAGTACCGGATTTGGCGACAAAACCCCGTTTTTGGCTCAATTTCCATACAAAACGTCGAAATTTGGGCCAAATGTGGCCAAATTCGAGGCTTTCACCGACTCCCATTGGATCCCTTGGCCATATTTTGTTGTATCCTGTCAGGCTGAGCAAAAAAATGGCCAAGGGCATCAAGCAATTCAGTGGTAAGTACCGATTTTTGCGACAAATGCACAGAAATGCTTAGAATTTGCTTGTAATGTCAATTCTGTGATTATTTCGTCAAATTGGAGCCTTTCACCGAGATTTCTTGGAGCCTTTGGACATATTCTGTTGTAACCTATCAGGCTGAGCACGAAAATGACAAAGACAATCAACAGAGAGGCTGGCAAGTACCGGATTTGGCGACAAAACCCCGTTTTTGGCTCAATTTCCATACAAAACGTCGAAATTTGGGCCAAATGTGGCCAAATTCGAGACTTTCACCAACTCCTCTTGCATCCCTTGGCCCTATTTTCTTGTATCCTGTCAGGCTGAGCACGAAAATGACAAAGACAATCAACAGAGAGGCTGGCAAGTACCGGATTTGGCGACAAAACCCCGTTTTTGGCTCAATTTCCATACAAAACGTCGAAATTTGGGCCAAATGTGGCCAAATTCGAGGCTTTCACCGACTCCCATTGGATCCCTTGGCCATATTTTGTTGTATCCTGTCAGGCTGAGCAAAAAAATGGCCAAGGGCATCAAGCAATTCAGTGGTAAGTACCGATTTTTGCGACAAATGCACAGAAATGCTTAGAATTTGCTTGTAATGTCAATTCTGTGATTATTTCGTCAAATTGGAGCCTTTCACCGAGATTTCTTGGAGCCTTTGGACATATTCTGTTGTAACCTATCAGGCTGAGCACGAAAATGACAAAGACAATCAACAGAGAGGGTGGCAAGTACCGGATTTGGCGACAAAACCCCGTTTTTGGCTCAATTTCCATACAAAACGTCGAAATTTGGGCCAAATGTGGGCAAATTCGAGACTTTCACCGACTCCTCTTGCATCCCTTGGCCCTATTTTGTTGTATCCTGTCAGGCTGAGCACGAAAATGACAAAGACAATCAACAGAGAGGCTGGCAAGTACCGGATTTGGCGACAAAACCCCGTTTTTGGCTCAATTTCCATACAAAACGTCGAAATTTGGGCCAAATGTGGCCAAATTCGAGGCTTTCACCGACTCCCATTGGATCCCTTGGCCATATTTTGTTGTATCCTGTCAGGCTGAGCAAAAAAATGGCCAAGGGCATCAAGCAATTCAGTGGTAAGTACCGATTTTTGCGACAAATGCACAGAAATGCTTAGAATTTGCTTGTAATGTCAATTCTGTGATTATTTCGTCAAATTGGAGCCTTTCACCGAGATTTCTTGTATCCCTTGGCCCTATTTTGTTGTATCCTGTCAGGCTGAGCACGAAAATGACAAAGACAATCAACAGAGAGGCTGGCAAGTACCGGATTTGGCGACAAAACCCCGTTTTTGGCTCAATTTCCATACAAAACGTCGAAATTTGGGCCAAATGTGGCCAAATTCGAGACTTTCACCGACTCCTCTTGCATCCCTTGGCCCTATTTTGTTGTATCCTGTCAGGCTGAGCACGAAAATGACAAAGACAATCAACAGAGAGGCTGGCAAGTACCGGATTTGGCGACAAAACCCCGTTTTTGGCTCAATTTCCATACAAAACGTCGAAATTTGGGCCAAATGTGGCCAAATTCGAGACTTTCACCGACTCCTCTTGCATCCCTTGGCCCTATTTTGTTGTATCCTGTCAGGCTGAGCACGAAAATGACAAAGACAATCAACAGAGAGGCTGGCAAGTACCGGATTTGGCGACAAAACCCCGTTTTTGGCTCAATTTCCATACAAAACGTCGAAATTTGGGCCAAATGTGGCCAAATTCGAGGCTTTCACCGACTCCCATTGGATCCCTTGGCCATATTTTGTTGTATCCTGTCAGGCTGAGCAAAAAAATGGCCAAGGGCATCAAGCAATTCAGTGGTAAGTACCGATTTTTGCGACAAATGCACAGAAATGCTTAGAATTTGCTTGTAATGTCAATTCTGTGATTATTTCGTCAAATTGGAGCCTTTCACCGAGATTTCTTGGAGCCTTTGGACATATTCTGTTGTAACCTATCAGGCTGAGCACGAAAATGACAAAGACAATCAACAGAGAGGCTGGCAAGTACCGGATTTGGCGACAAAACCCCGTTTTTGGCTCAATTTCCATACAAAACGTCGAAATTTGGGCCAAATGTGGCCAAATTCGAGGCTTTCACCAACTCCCATTGGATCCCTTGGCCATATTTTGTTGTATCCTGTCAGGCTGAGCAAAAAAATGGCCAAGGGCATCAAGCAATTCAGTGGTAAGTACCGATTTTTGCGACAAATGCACAGAAATGCTTAGAATTTGCTTGTAATGTCAATTCTGTGATTATTTCGTCAAATTGGAGCCTTTCACCGAGATTTCTTGCATCCCTTGGCCCTATTTTGTTGTATCCTGTCAGGCTGAGCACGAAAATGACAAAGACAATCAACAGAGAGACTGGCAAGTACCGGATTTGGCGACAAAACCCCGTTTTTGGCTCAATTTCCATACAAAACGTCGAAATTTGGGCCAAATGTGGCCAAATTCGAGACTTTCACCGACTCCTCTTGCATCCCTTGGCCCTATTTTGTTGTATCCTGTCAGGCTGAGCACGAAAATGACAAAGACAATCAACAGAGAGGCTGGCAAGTACCGGATTTGGCGACAAAACCCCGTTTTTGGCTCAATTTCCATACAAAACGTCGAAATTTGGGCCAAATGTGGCCAAATTCGAGACTTTCACCGACTCCTCTTGCATCCCTTGGCCCTATTTTGTTGTATCCTGTCAGGCTGAGCACGAAAATGACAAAGACAATCAACAGAGAGGCTGGCAAGTACCGGATTTGGCGACAAAACCCCGTTTTTGGCTCAACTTCCATACAAAACGTCGAAATTTGGGCCAAATGTGGCCAAATTCGAGACTTTCACCGACTCCTCTTGCATCCCTTGGCCCTATTTTGTTGTATCCTGTCAGGCTGAGCACGAAAATGACAAAGACAATCAACAGAGAGGCTGGCAAGTACCGGATTTGGCGACAAAACCCCGTTTTTGGCTCAATTTCCATACAAAACGTCGAAATTTGGGCCAAATGTGGCCAAATTCGAGGCTTTCACCGACTCCCATTGGATCCCTTGGCCATATTTTGTTGTATCCTGTCAGGCTGAGCAAAAAAATGGCCAAGGGCATCAAGCAATTCAGTGGTAAGTACCGATTTTTGCGACAAATGCACAGAAATGCTTAGAATTTGCTTGTAATGTCAATTCTGTGATTATTTCGTCAAATTGGAGCCTTTCACCGAGATTTCTTGGAGCCTTTGGACATATTCTGTTGTAACCTATCAGGCTGAGCACGAAAATGACAAAGACAATCAACAGAGAGGCTGGCAAGTACCGGATTTGGCGACAAAACCCCGTTTTTGGCTCAATTTCCATACAAAACGTCGAAATTTGGGCCAAATGTGGCCAAATTCGAGACTTTCACCGACTCCTCTTGCATCCCTTGGCCCTATTTTGTTGTATCCTGTCAGGCTGAGCACGAAAATGACAAAGACAATCAACAGAGAGGCTGGCAAGTACCGGATTTGGCGACAAAACCCCGTTTTTGGCTCAATTTCCATACAAAACGTCGAAATTTGGGCCAAATGTGGCCAAATTCGAGGCTTTCACCGACTCCCATTGGATCCCTTGGCCATATTTTGTTGTATCCTGTCAGGCTGAGCAAAAAAATGGCCAAGGGCATCAAGCAATTCAGTGGTAAGTACCGATTTTTGCGACAAATGCACAGAAATGCTTAGAATTTGCTTGTAATGTCAATTCTGTGATTATTTCGTCAAATTGGAGCCTTTCACCGAGATTTCTTGGAGCCTTTGGACATATTCTGTTGTAACCTATCAGGCTGAGCACGAAAATGACAAAGACAATCAACAGAGAGGCTGGCAAGTACCGGATTTGGCGACAAAACCCCGTTTTTGGCTCAATTTCCATACAAAACGTCGAAATTTGGGCCAATTGTGGCCAAATTCGAGACTTTCACCGACTCCTCTTGCATCCCTTGGCCCTATTTTGTTGTATCCTGTCAGGCTGAGCACGAAAATGACAAAGACAATCAACAGAGAGGCTGGCAAGTACCGGATTTGGCGACAAAACCCCGTTTTTGGCTCAATTTCCATACAAAACGTCGAAATTTGGGCCAAATGTGGCCAAATTCGAGGCTTTCACCGACTCCCATTGGATCCCTTGGCCATATTTTGTTGTATCCTGTCAGGCTGAGCAAAAAAATGGCCAAGGGCATCAAGCAATTCAGTGGTAAGTACCGATTTTTGCGACAAATGCACAGAAATGCTTAGAATTTGCTTGTAATGTCAATTCTGTGATTATTTCGTCAAATTGGAGCCTTTCACCAAGATTTCTTGCATCCCTTGGCCCTATTTTGTTGTATCCTGTCAGGCTGAGCACGAAAATGACAAAGACAATCAACAGAGAGACTGGCAAGTACCGGATTTGGCGACAAAACCCCGTTTTTGGCTCAATTTCCATACAAAACGTCGAAATTTGGGCCAAATGTGGCCAAATTCGAGACTTTCACCGACTCCTCTTGCATCCCTTGGCCCTATTTTGTTGTATCCTGTCAGGCTGAGCACGAAAATGACAAAGACAATCAACAGAGAGGCTGGCAAGTACCGGATTTGGCGACAAAACCCCGTTTTTGGCTCAATTTCCATACAAAACGTCGAAATTTGGGCCAAATGTGGCCAAATTCGAGACTTTCACCGACTCCTCTTGCATCCCTTGGCCCTATTTTGTTGTATCCTGTCAGGCTGAGCACGAAAATGACAAAGACAATCAACAGAGAGGCTGGCAAGTACCGGATTTGGCGACAAAACCCCGTTTTTGGCTCAATTTCCATACAAAACGTCGAAATTTGGGCCAAATGTGGCCAAATTCGAGGCTTTCACCGACTCCCATTGGATCCCTTGGCCATATTTTGTTGTATCCTGTCAGGCTGAGCAAAAAAATGGCCAAGGGCATCAAGCAATTCAGTGGTAAGTACCGATTTTTGCGACAAATGCACAGAAATGCTTAGAATTTGCTTGTAATGTCAATTCTGTGATTATTTCGTCAAATTGGAGCCTTTCACCGAGATTTCTTGTATCCCTTGGCCCTATTTTGTTGTATCCTGTCAGGCTGAGCACGAAAATGACAAAGACAATCAACAGAGAGACTGGCAAGTACCGGATTTGGCGACAAAACCCCGTTTTTGGCTCAATTTCCATACAAAACGTCGAAATTTGGGCCAAATGTGGCCAAATTCGAGACTTTCACCGACTCCTCTTGCATCCCTTGGCCCTATTTTGTTGTATCCTGTCAGGCTGAGCACGAAAATGACAAAGACAATCAACAGAGAGGCTGGCAAGTACCGGATTTGGCGACAAAACCCCGTTTTTGGCTCAATTTCCATACAAAACGTCGAAATTTGGGCCAAATGTGGCCAAATTCGAGACTTTCACCGACTCCTCTTGCATCCCTTGGCCCTATTTTGTTGTATCCTGTCAGGCTGAGCACGAAAATGACAAAGACAATCAACAGAGAGGCTGGCAAGTACCGGATTTGGCGACAAAACCCCGTTTTTGGCTCAATTTCCATACAAAACGTCGAAATTTGGGCCAAATGTGGCCAAATTCGAGACTTTCACCGACTCCTCTTGCATCCCTTGGCCCTATTTTGTTGTATCCTGTCAGGCTGAGCACGAAAATGACAAAGACAATCAACAGAGAGGCTGGCAAGTACCGGATTTGGCGACAAAACCCCGTTTTTGGCTCAATTTCCATACAAAACGTCGAAATTTGGGCCAAATGTGGCCAAATTCGAGACTTTCACCGACTCCTCTTGCATCCCTTGGCCCTATTTTGTTGTATCCTGTCAGGCTGAGCACGAAAATGACAAAGACAATCAACAGAGAGGCTGGGAAGTACCGGATTTGGCGACAAAACCCCGTTTTTGGCTCAATTTCCATACAAAACGTCGAAATTTGGGCCAAATGTGGCCAAATTCGAGACTTTCACCGACTCCTCTTGCATCCCTTGGCCCTATTTTGTTGTATCCTGTCAGGCTGAGCACGAAAATGACAAAGACAATCAACAGAGAGGCTGGCAAGTACCGGATTTGGCGACAAAACCCCGTTTTTGGCTCAATTTCCATACAAAACGTCGAAATTTGGGCCAAATGTGGCCAAATTCGAGACTTTCACCGACTCCTCTTGCATCCCTTGGCCCTATTTTGTTGTATCCTGTCAGGCTGAGCACGAAAATGACAAAGACAATCAACAGAGAGGCTGGCAAGTACCGGATTTGGCGACAAAACCCCGTTTTTGGCTCAATTTCCATACAAAACGTCGAAATTTGGGCCAAATGTGGCCAAATTCGAGACTTTCACCGACTCCTCTTGCATCCCTTGGCCCTATTTTGTTGTATCCTGTCAGGCTGAGCACGAAAATGACAAAGACAATCAACAGAGAGGCTGGCAAGTACCGGATTTGGCGACAAAACCCCGTTTTTGGCTCAATTTCCATACAAAACGTCGAAATTTGGGCCAAATGTGGCCAAATTCGAGGCTTTCACCGACTCCCATTGGATCCCTTGGCCATATTTTGTTGTATCCTGTCAGGCTGAGCAAAAAAATGGCCAAGGGCATCAAGCAATTCAGTGGTAAGTACCGATTTTTGCGACAAATGCACAGAAATGCTTAGAATTTGCTTGTAATGTCAATTCTGTGATTATTTCGTCAAATTGGAGCCTTTCACCGAGATTTCTTGTATCCCTTGGCCCTATTTTGTTGTATCCTGTCAGGCTGAGCACGAAAATGACAAAGACAATCAACAGAGAGACTGGCAAGTACCGGATTTGGCGACAAAACCCCGTTTTTGGCTCAATTTCCATACAAAACGTCGAAATTTGGGCCAAATGTGGCCAAATTCGAGACTTTCACCGACTCCTCTTGCATCCCTTGGCCCTATTTTGTTGTATCCTGTCAGGCTGAGCACGAAAATGACAAAGACAATCAACAGAGAGGCTGGCAAGTACCGGATTTGGCGACAAAACCCCGTTTTTGGCTCAATTTCCATACAAAACGTCGAAATTTGGGCCAAATGTGGCCAAATTCGAGACTTTCACCGACTCCTCTTGCATCCCTTGGCCCTATTTTGTTGTATCCTGTCAGGCTGAGCACGAAAATGACAAAGACAATCAACAGAGAGGCTGGCAAGTACCGGATTTGGCGACAAAACCCCGTTTTTGGCTCAATTTCCATACAAAACGTCGAAATTTGGGCCAAATGTGGCCAAATTCGAGACTTTCACCGACTCCTCTTGCATCCCTTGGCCCTATTTTGTTGTATCCTGTCAGGCTGAGCACGAAAATGACAAAGACAATCAACAGAGAGGCTGGCAAGTACCGGATTTGGCGACAAAACCCCGTTTTTGGCTCAATTTCCATACAAAACGTCGAAATTTGGGCCAAATGTGGCCAAATTCGAGGCTTTCACCGACTCCCATTGGATCCCTTGGCCATATTTTGTTGTATCCTGTCAGGCTGAGCAAAAAAATGGCCAAGGGCATCAAGCAATTCAGTGGTAAGTACCGATTTTTGCGACAAATGCACAGAAATGCTTAGAATTTGCTTGTAATGTCAATTCTGTGATTATTTCGTCAAATTGGAGCCTTTCACCAAGATTTCTTGCATCCCTTGGCCCTATTTTGTTGTATCCTGTCAGGCTGAGCACGAAAATGACAAAGACAATCAACAGAGAGACTGGCAAGTACCGGATTTGGCGACAAAACCCCGTTTTTGGCTCAATTTCCATACAAAACGTCGAAATTTGGGCCAAATGTGGCCAAATTCGAGACTTTCACCGACTCCTCTTGCATCCCTTGGCCCTATTTTGTTGTATCCTGTCAGGCTGAGCACGAAAATGACAAAGACAATCAACAGAGAGGCTGGCAAGTACCGGATTTGGCGACAAAACCCCGTTTTTGGCTCAATTTCCATACAAAACGTCGAAATTTGGGCCAAATGTGGCCAAATTCGAGACTTTCACCGACTCCTCTTGCATCCCTTGGCCCTATTTTGTTGTATCCTGTCAGGCTGAGCACGAAAATGACAAAGACAATCAACAGAGAGGCTGGCAAGTACCGGATTTGGCGACAAAACCCCGTTTTTGGCTCAATTTCCATACAAAACGTCGAAATTTGGGCCAAATGTGGCCAAATTCGAGGCTTTCACCAACTCCCATTGGATCCCTTGGCCATATTTTGTTGTATCCTGTCAGGCTGAGCAAAAAAATGGCCAAGGGCATCAAGCAATTCAGTGGTAAGTACCGATTTTTGCGACAAATGCACAGAAATGCTTTGAATTTGCTTGTAATGTCAATTCTGTGATTATTTCGTCAAATTGGAGCCTTTCACCGAGATTTCTTGTATCCCTTGGCCCTATTTTGTTGTATCCTGTCAGGCTGAGCACGAAAATGACAAAGACAATCAACAGAGAGACTGGCAAGTACCGGATTTGGCGACAAAACCCCGTTTTTGGCTCAATTTCCATACAAAACGTCGAAATTTGGGCCAAATGTGGCCAAATTCGAGACTTTCACCGACTCCTCTTGCATCCCTTGGCCCTATTTTGTTGTATCCTGTCAGGCTGAGCACGAAAATGACAAAGACAATCAACAGAGAGGCTGGCAAGTACCGGATTTGGCGACAAAACCCCGTTTTTGGCTCAATTTCCATACAAAACGTCGAAATTTGGGCCAAATGTGGCCAAATTCGAGACTTTCACCGACTCCTCTTGCATCCCTTGGCCCTATTTTGTTGTATCCTGTCAGGCTGAGCACGAAAATGACAAAGACAATCAACAGAGAGGCTGGCAAGTACCGGATTTGGCGACAAAACCCCGTTTTTGGCTCAATTTCCATACAATACGTCGAAATTTGGGCCAAATGTGGCCAAATTCGAGGCTTTCACCGACTCCCATTGGATCCCTTGGCCATATTTTGTTGTATCCTGTCAGGCTGAGCAAAAAAATGGCCAAGGGCATCAAGCAATTCAGTGGTAAGTACCGATTTTTGCGACAAATGCACAGAAATGCTTAGAATTTGCTTGTAATGTCAATTCTGTGATTATTTCGTCAAATTGGAGCCTTTCACCGAGATTTCTTGGAGCCTTTGGACATATTCTGTTGTAACCTATCAGGCTGAGCACGAAAATGACAAAGACAATCAACAGAGAGGCTGGCAAGTACCGGATTTGGCGACAAAACCCCGTTTTTGGCTCAATTTCCATACAAAACGTCGAAATTTGGGCCAAATGTGGCCAAATTCGAGACTTTCACCGACTCCTCTTGCATCCCTTGGCCCTATTTTGTTGTATCCTGTCAGGCTGAGCACGAAAATTACAAAGACAATCAACAGAGAGGCTGGCAAGTACCGGATTTGGCGACAAAACCCCGTTTTTGGCTCAATTTCCATACAAAACGTCGAAATTTGGGCCAAATGTGGCCAAATTCGAGGCTTTCACCGACTCCCATTGGATCCCTTGGCCATATTTTGTTGTATCCTGTCAGGCTGAGCAAAAAAATGGCCAAGGGCATCAAGCAATTCAGTGGTAAGTACCGATTTTTGCGACAAATGCACAGAAATGCTTTGAATTTGCTTGTAATGTCAATTCTGTGATTATTTCGTCAAATTGGAGCCTTTCACCGAGATTTCTTGTATCCCTTGGCCCTATTTTGTTGTATCCTGTCAGGCTGAGCACGAAAATGACAAAGACAATCAACAGAGAGACTGGCAAGTACCGGATTTGGCGACAAAACCCCGTTTTTGGCTCAATTTCCATACAAAACGTCGAAATTTGGGCCAAATGTGGCCAAATTCGAGACTTTCACCGACTCCTCTTGCATCCCTTGGCCCTATTTTGTTGTATCCTGTCAGGCTGAGCACGAAAATGACAAAGACAATCAACAGAGAGGCTGGCAAGTACCGGATTTGGCGACAAAACCCCGTTTTTGGCTCAATTTCCATACAAAACGTCGAAATTTGGGCCAAATGTGGCCAAATTCGAGACTTTCACCGACTCCTCTTGCATCCCTTGGCCCTATTTTGTTGTATCCTGTCAGGCTGAGCACGAAAATGACAAAGACAATCAACAGAGAGGCTGGCAAGTACCGGATTTGGCGACAAAACCCCGTTTTTGGCTCAATTTCCATACAATACGTCGAAATTTGGGCCAAATGTGGCCAAATTCGAGGCTTTCACCGACTCCCATTGGATCCCTTGGCCATATTTTGTTGTATCCTGTCAGGCTGAGCAAAAAAATGGCCAAGGGCATCAAGCAATTCAGTGGTAAGTACCGATTTTTGCGACAAATGCACAGAAATGCTTAGAATTTGCTTGTAATGTCAATTCTGTGATTATTTCGTCAAATTGGAGCCTTTCACCGAGATTTCTTGGAGCCTTTGGACATATTCTGTTGTAACCTATCAGGCTGAGCACGAAAATGACAAAGACAATCAACAGAGAGGCTGGCAAGTACCGGATTTGGCGACAAAACCCCGTTTTTGGCTCAATTTCCATACAAAACGTCGAAATTTGGGCCAAATGTGGCCAAATTCGAGACTTTCACCGACTCCTCTTGCATCCCTTGGCCCTATTTTGTTGTATCCTGTCAGGCTGAGCACGAAAATGACAAAGACAATCAACAGAGAGGCTGGCAAGTACCGGATTTGGCGACAAAACCCCGTTTTTGGCTCAATTTCCATACAAAACGTCGAAATTTGGGCCAAATGTGGCCAAATTCGAGGCTTTCACCGACTCCCATTGGATCCCTTGGCCATATTTTGTTGTATCCTGTCAGGCTGAGCAAAAAAATGGCCAAGGGCATCAAGCAATTCAGTGGTAAGTACCGATTTTTGCGACAAATGCACAGAAATGCTTAGAATTTGCTTGTAATGTCAATTCTGTGATTATTTCGTCAAATTGGAGCCTTTCACCGAGATTTCTTGGAGCCTTTGGACATATTCTGTTGTAACCTATCAGGCTGAGCACGAAAATGACAAAGACAATCAACAGAGAGGCTGGCAAGTACCGGATTTGGCGACAAAACCCCGTTTTTGGCTCAATTTCCATACAAAACGTCGAAATTTGGGCCAAATGTGGCCAAATTCGAGACTTTCACCGACTCCTCTTGCATCCCTTGGCCCTATTTTGTTGTATCCTTTCAGGCTGAGCACGAAAATGACAAAGACAATCAACAGAGAGGCTGGCAAGTACCGGATTTGGCGACAAAACCCCGTTTTTGGCTCAATTTCCATACAAAACGTCGAAATTTGGGCCAAATGTGGCCAAATTCGAGGCTTTCACCGACTCCCATTGGATCCCTTGGCCATATTTTGTTGTATCCTGTCAGGCTGAGCAAAAAAATGGCCAAGGGCATCAAGCAATTCAGTGGTAAGTACCGATTTTTGCGACAAATGCACAGAAATGCTTAGAATTTGCTTGTAATGTCAATTCTGTGATTATTTCGTCAAATTGGAGCCTTTCACCGAGATTTCTTGGAGCCTTTGGACATATTCTGTTGTAACCTATCAGGCTGAGCACGAAAATGACAAAGACAATCAACAGAGAGGCTGGCAAGTACCGGATTTGGCGACAAAACCCCGTTTTTGGCTCAATTTCCATACAAAACGTCGAAATTTGGGCCAAATGTGGCCAAATTCGAGACTTTCACCGACTCCTCTTGCATCCCTTGGCCCTATTTTGTTGTATCCTGTCAGGCTGAGCACGAAAATGACAAAGACAATCAACAGAGAGGCTGGCAAGTACCGGATTTGGCGACAAAACCCCGTTTTTGGCTCAATTTCCATACAAAACGTCGAAATTTGGGCCAAATGTGGCCAAATTCGAGACTTTCACCGACTCCTCTTGCATCCCTTGGCCCTATTTTGTTGTATCCTGTCAGGCTGAGCACGAAAATGACAAAGACAATCAACAGAGAGGCTGGCAAGTACCGGATTTGGCGACAAAACCCCGTTTTTGGCTCAATTTCCATACAAAACGTCGAAATTTGGGCCAAATGTGGCCAAATTCGAGGCTTTCACCGACTCCCATTGGATCCCTTGGCCATATTTTGTTGTATCCTGTCAGGCTGAGCAAAAAAATGGCCAAGGGCATCAAGCAATTCAGTGGTAAGTACCGATTTTTGCGACAAATGCACAGAAATGCTTAGAATTTGCTTGTAATGTCAATTCTGTGATTAT
This sequence comes from Hydra viridissima, assembly GCF_058129835.1. Taxonomy (NCBI): domain Eukaryota; kingdom Metazoa; phylum Cnidaria; class Hydrozoa; order Anthoathecata; family Hydridae; genus Hydra; species Hydra viridissima. Next base: position 9,157,429 of record NW_028324311.1, on the reverse strand, counting down.
TTCGTCAAATTGGAGCCTTTCACCAAGATTTCTTGCATCCCTTGGCCCTATTTTGTTGTATCCTGTCAGGCTGAGCACGAAAATGACAAAGACAATCAACAGAGAGGCTGGCAAGTACCGGATTTGGCGACAAAACCCCGTTTTTGGCTCAATTTCCATACAAAACGTCGAAATTTGGGCCAAATGTGGCCAAATTCGAGACTTTCACCGACTCCTCTTGCATCCCTTGGCCCTATTTTGTTGTATCCTGTCAGGCTGAGCACGAAAATGACAAAGACAATCAACAGAGAGGCTGGCAAGTACCGGATTTGGCGACAAAACCCCGTTTTTGGCTCAATTTCCATACAAAACGTCGAAATTTGGGCCAAATGTGGCCAAATTCAAGGCTTTCACCGACTCCCATTGGATCCCTTGGCCATATTTTGTTGTATCCTGTCAGGCTGAGCAAAAAAATGGCCAAGGGCATCAAGCAATTCAGTGGTAAGTACCGATTTTTGCGACAAATGCACAGAAATGCTTAGAATTTGCTTGTAATGTCAATTCTGTGATTATTTCGTCAAATTGGAGCCTTTCACCGAGATTTCTTGTATCCCTTGGCCCTATTTTGTTGTATCCTGTCAGGCTGAGCACGAAAATGACAAAGACAATCAACAGAGAGACTGGCAAGTACCGGATTTGGCGACAAAACCCCGTTTTTGGCTCAATTTCCATACAAAACGTCGAAATTTGGGCCAAATGTGGCCAAATTCGAGACTTTCACCGACTCCTCTTGCATCCCTTGGCCCTATTTTGTTGTATCCTGTCAGGCTGAGCACGAAAATGACAAAGACAATCAACAGAGAGGCTGGCAAGTACCGGATTTGGCGACAAAACCCCGTTTTTGGCTCAATTTCCATACAAAACGTCGAAATTTGGGCCAAATGTGGCCAAATTCGAGACTTTCACCGACTCCTCTTGCATCCCTTGGCCCTATTTTGTTGTATCCTGTCAGGCTGAGCACGAAAATGACAAAGACAATCAACAGAGAGGCTGGCAAGTACCGGATTTGGCGACAAAACCCCGTTTTTGGCTCAATTTCCATACAAAACGTCGAAATTTGGGCCAAATGTGGCCAAATTCGAGGCTTTCACCGACTCCCATTGGATCCCTTGGCCATATTTTGTTGTATCCTGTCAGGCTGAGCAAAAAAATGGCCAAGGGCATCAAGCAATTCAGTGGTAAGTACCGATTTTTGCGACAAATGCACAGAAATGCTTAGAATTTGCTTGTAATGTCAATTCTGTGATTATTTCGTCAAATTGGAGCCTTTCACCGAGATTTCTTGGAGCCTTTGGACATATTCTGTTGTAACCTATCAGGCTGAGCACGAAAATGACAAAGACAATCAACAGAGAGGCTGGCAAGTACCGGATTTGGCGACAAAACCCCGTTTTTGGCTCAATTTCCATACAAAACGTCGAAATTTGGGCCAAATGTGGCCAAATTCGAGGCTTTCACCGACTCCCATTGGATCCCTTGGCCATATTTTGTTGTATCCTGTCAGGCTGAGCAAAAAAATGGCCAAGGGCATCAAGCAATTCAGTGGTAAGTACCGATTTTTGCGACAAATGCACAGAAATGCTTAGAATTTGCTTGTAATGTCAATTCTGTGATTATTTCGTCAAATTGGAGCCTTTCACCGAGATTTCTTGTATCCCTTGGCCCTATTTTGTTGTATCCTGTCAGGCTGAGCACGAAAATGACAAAGACAATCAACAGAGAGACTGGCAAGTACCGGATTTGGCGACAAAACCCCGTTTTTGGCTCAATTTCCATACAAAACGTCGAAATTTGGGCCAAATGTGGCCAAATTCGAGACTTTCACCGACTCCTCTTGCATCCCTTGGCCCTATTTTGTTGTATCCTGTCAGGCTGAGCACGAAAATGACAAAGACAATCAACAGAGAGGCTGGCAAGTACCGGATTTGGCGACAAAACCCCGTTTTTGGCTCAATTTCCATACAAAACGTCGAAATTTGGGCCAAATGTGGCCAAATTCGAGACTTTCACCGACTCCTCTTGCATCCCTTTGCCCTATTTTGTTGTATCCTGTCAGGCTGAGCACGAAAATGACAAAGACAATCAACAGAGAGGCTGGCAAGTACCGGATTTGGCGACAAAACCCCGTTTTTGGCTCAATTTCCATACAAAACGTCGAAATTTGGGCCAAATGTGGCCAAATTCGAGGCTTTCACCGACTCCCATTGGATCCCTTGGCCATATTTTGTTGTATCCTGTCAGGCTGAGCAAAAAAATGGCCAAGGGCATCAAGCAATTCAGTGGTAAGTACCGATTTTTGCGACAAATGCACAGAAATGCTTAGAATTTGCTTGTAATGTCAATTCTGTGATTATTTCGTCAAATTGGAGCCTTTCACCGAGATTTCTTGGAGCCTTTGGACATATTCTGTTGTAACCTATCAGGCTGAGCACGAAAATGACAAAGACAATCAACAGAGAGGCTGGCAAGTACCGGATTTGGCGACAAAACCCCGTTTTTGGCTCAATTTCCATACAAAACGTCGAAATTTGGGCCAAATGTGGCCAAATTCGAGACTTTCACCGACTCCTCTTGCATCCCTTGGCCCTATTTTGTTGTATCCTGTCAGGCTGAGCACGAAAATGACAAAGACAATCAACAGAGAGGCTGGCAAGTACCGGATTTGGCGACAAAACCCCGTTTTTGGCTCAATTTCCATACAAAACGTCGAAATTTGGGCCAAATGTGGCCAAATTCGAGACTTTCACCGACTCCTCTTGCATCCCTTGGCCCTATTTTGTTGTATCCTTTCAGGCTGAGCACGAAAATGACAAAGACAATCAACAGAGAGGCTGGCAAGTACCGGATTTGGCGACAAAACCCCGTTTTTGGCTCAATTTCCATACAAAACGTCGAAATTTGGGCCAAATGTGGCCAAATTCGAGGCTTTCACCGACTCCCATTGGATCCCTTGGCCATATTTTGTTGTATCCTGTCAGGCTGAGCAAAAAAATGGCCAAGGGCATCAAGCAATTCAGTGGTAAGTACCGATTTTTGCGACAAATGCACAGAAATGCTTAGAATTTGCTTGTAATGTCAATTCTGTGATTATTTCGTCAAATTGGAGCCTTTCACCGAGATTTCTTGGAGCCTTTGGACATATTCTGTTGTAACCTATCAGGCTGAGCACGAAAATGACAAAGACAATCAACAGAGAGGCTGGCAAGTACCGGATTTGGCGACAAAACCCCGTTTTTGGCTCAATTTCCATACAAAACGTCGAAATTTGGGCCAAATGTGGCCAAATTCGAGACTTTCACCGACTCCTCTTGCATCCCTGGGCCCTATTTTGTTGTATCCTGTCAGGCTGAGCACGAAAATGACAAAGACAATCAACAGAGAGGCTGGCAAGTACCGGATTTGGCGACAAAACCCCGTTTTTGGCTCAATTTCCATACAAAACGTCGAAATTTGGGCCAAATGTGGCCAAATTCGAGGCTTTCACCGACTCCCATTGGATCCCTTGGCCATATTTTGTTGTATCCTGTCAGGCTGAGCAAAAAAATGGCCAAGGGCATCAAGCAATTCAGTGGTAAGTACCGATTTTTGCGACAAATGCACAGAAATGCTTAGAATTTGCTTGTAATGTCAATTCTGTGATTATTTCGTCAAATTGGAGCCTTTCACCAAGATTTCTTGCATCCCTTGGCCCTATTTTGTTGTATCCTGTCAGGCTGAGCACGAAAATGACAAAGACAATCAACAGAGAGACTGGCAAGTACCGGATTTGGCGACAAAACCCCGTTTTTGGCTCAATTTCCATACAAAACGTCGAAATTTGGGCCAAATGTGGCCAAATTCGAGACTTTCACCGACTCCTCTTGCATCCCTTGGCCCTATTTTGTTGTATCCTGTCAGGCTGAGCACGAAAATGACAAAGACAATCAACAGAGAGGCTGGCAAGTACCGGATTTGGCGACAAAACCCCGTTTTTGGCTCAATTTCCATACAAAACGTCGAAATTTGGGCCAAATGTGGCCAAATTCGAGACTTTCACCGACTCCTCTTGCATCCCTTGGCCCTATTTTGTTGTATCCTGTCAGGCTGAGCACGAAAATGACAAAGACAATCAACAGAGAGGCTGGCAAGTACCGGATTTGGCGACAAAACCCCGTTTTTGGCTCAATTTCCATACAAAACGTCGAAATTTGGGCCAAATATGGCCAAATTCGAGGCTTTCACCGACTCCCATTGGATCTCTTAGCCATATTTTGTTGTATCTTGTCAGGCTGAGCAAAAAAATGGCCAAGGGCATCAAGCTATTCAGTGGTAAGTACCGATTTTTGCGACAAATGCACAGAAATGCTTAGAATTTGCTTGTAATGTCAATTCTGTGATTATTTCGTCAAATTGGAGCCTTTCACCGAGATTTCTTGTATCCCTTGGCCCTATTTTGTTGTATCCTGTCAGGCTGAGCACGAAAATGACAAAGACAATCAACAGAGAGACTGGCAAGTACCGGATTTGGCGACAAAACCCCGTTTTTGGCTCAATTTCCATACAAAACGTCGAAATTTGGGCCAAATGTGGCCAAATTCGAGACTTTCACCGACTCCTCTTGCATCCCTTGGCCCTATTTTGTTGTATCCTGTCAGGCTGAGCACGAAAATGACAAAGACAATCAACAGAGAGGCTGGCAAGTACCGGATTTGGCGACAAAACCCCGTTTTTGGCTCAATTTCCATACAAAACGTCGAAATTTGGGCCAAATGTGGCCAAATTCGAGACTTTCACCGACTCCTCTTGCATCCCTTGGCCCTATTTTGTTGTATCCTGTCAGGCTGAGCACGAAAATGACAAAGACAATCAACAGAGAGGCTGGCAAGTACCGGATTTGGCGACAAAACCCCGTTTTTGGCTCAATTTCCATACAAAACGTCGAAATTTGGGCCAAATGTGGCCAAATTCGAGGCTTTCACCGACTCCCATTGGATCCCTTGGCCATATTTTGTTGTATCCTGTCAGGCTGAGCAAAAAAATGGCCAAGGGCATCAAGCAATTCAGTGGTAAGTACCGATTTTTGCGACAAATGCACAGAAATGCTTAGAATTTGCTTGTAATGTCAATTCTGTGATTATTTCGTCAAATTGGAGCCTTTCACCGATATTTCTTGGAGCCTTTGGACATATTCTGTTGTAACCTATCAGGCTGAGCACGAAAATGACAAAGACAATCAACAGAGAGGCTGGCAAGTACCGGATTTGGCGACAAAACCCCGTTTTTGGCTCAATTTCCATACAAAACGTCGAAATTTGGGCCAAATGTGGCCAAATTCGAGACTTTCACCGACTCCTCTTGCATCCCTTGGCCCTATTTTGTTGTATCCTTTCAGGCTGAGCACGAAAATGACAAAGACAATCAACAGAGAGGCTGGCAAGTACCGGATTTGGCGACAAAACCCCGTTTTTGGCTCAATTTCCATACAAAACGTCGAAATTTGGGCCAAATGTGGCCAAATTCGAGGCTTTCACCGACTCCCATTGGATCCCTTGGCCATATTTTGTTGTATCCTGTCAGGCTGAGCAAAAAAATGGCCAAGGGCATCAAGCAATTCAGTGGTAAGTACCGATTTTTGCGACAAATGCACAGAAATGCTTAGAATTTGCTTGTAATGTCAATTCTGTGATTATTTCGTCAAATTGGAGCCTTTCACCGAGATTTCTTGGAGCCTTTGGACATATTCTGTTGTAACCTATCAGGCTGAGCACGAAAATGACAAAGACAATCAACAGAGAGGCTGGCAAGTACCGGATTTGGCGACAAAACCCCGTTTTTGGCTCAATTTCCATACAAAACGTCGAAATTTGGGCCAAATGTGGCCAAATTCGAGACTTTCACCGACTCCTCTTGCATCCCTTGGCCCTATTTTGTTGTATCCTGTCAGGCTGAGCACGAAAATGACAAAGACAATCAACAGAGAGGCTGGCAAGTACCGGATTTGGCGACAAAACCCCGTTTTTGGCTCAATTTCCATACAAAACGTCGAAATTTGGGCCAAATGTGGCCAAATTCGAGGCTTTCACCGACTCCCATTGGATCCCTTGGCCATATTTTGTTGTATCCTGTCAGGCTGAGCAAAAAAATGGCCAAGGGCATCAAGCAATTCAGTGGTAAGTACCGATTTTTGCGACAAATGCACAGAAATGCTTAGAATTTGCTTGTAATGTCAATTCTGTGATTATTTCGTCAAATTGGAGCCTTTCACCAAGATTTCTTGCATCCCTTGGCCCTATTTTGTTGTATCCTGTCAGGCTGAGCACGAAAATGACAAAGACAATCAACAGAGAGACTGGCAAGTACCGGATTTGGCGACAAAACCCCGTTTTTGGCTCAATTTCCATACAAAACGTCGAAATTTGGGCCAAATGTGGCCAAATTCGAGACTTTCACCGACTCCTCTTGCATCCCTTGGCCCTATTTTGTTGTATCCTGTCAGGCTGAGCACGAAAATGACAAAGACAATCAACAGAGAGGCTGGCAAGTACCGGATTTGGCGACAAAACCCCGTTTTTGGCTCAATTTCCATACAAAACGTCGAAATTTGGGCCAAATGTGGCCAAATTCGAGACTTTCACCGACTCCTCTTGCATCCCTTGGCCCTATTTTGTTGTATCCTGTCAGGCTGAGCACGAAAATGACAAAGACAATCAACAGAGAGGCTGGCAAGTACCGGATTTGGCGACAAAACCCCGTTTTTGGCTCAATTTCCATACAAAACGTCGAAATTTGGGCCAAATATGGCCAAATTCGAGGCTTTCACCGACTCCCATTGGATCTCTTAGCCATATTTTGTTGTATCTTGTCAGGCTGAGCAAAAAAATGGCCAAGGGCATCAAGCTATTCAGTGGTAAGTACCGATTTTTGCGACAAATGCACAGAAATGCTTAGAATTTGCTTGTAATGTCAATTCTGTGATTATTTCGTCAAATTGGAGCCTTTCACCGAGATTTCTTGTATCCCTTGGCCCTATTTTGTTGTATCCTGTCAGGCTGAGCACGAAAATGACAAAGACAATCAACAGAGAGACTGGCAAGTACCGGATTTGGCGACAAAACCCCGTTTTTGGCTCAATTTCCATACAAAACGTCGAAATTTGGGCCAAATGTGGCCAAATTCGAGACTTTCACCGACTCCTCTTGCATCCCTTGGCCCTATTTTGTTGTATCCTGTCAGGCTGAGCACGAAAATGACAAAGACAATCAACAGAGAGGCTGGCAAGTACCGGATTTGGCGACAAAACCCCGTTTTTGGCTCAATTTCCATACAAAACGTCGAAATTTGGGCCAAATGTGGCCAAATTCGAGACTTTCACCGACTCCTCTTGCATCCCTTGGCCCTATTTTGTTGTATCCTGTCAGGCTGAGCACGAAAATGACAAAGACAATCAACAGAGAGGCTGGCAAGTACCGGATTTGGCGACAAAACCCCGTTTTTGGCTCAATTTCCATACAAAACGTCGAAATTTGGGCCAAATGTGGCCAAATTCGAGGCTTTCACCGACTCCCATTGGATCCCTTGGCCATATTTTGTTGTATCCTGTCAGGCTGAGCAAAAAAATGGCCAAGGGCATCAAGCAATTCAGTGGTAAGTACCGATTTTTGCGACAAATGCACAGAAATGCTTAGAATTTGCTTGTAATGTCAATTCTGTGATTATTTCGTCAAATTGGAGCCTTTCACCAAGATTTCTTGGAGCCTTTGGACATATTCTGTTGTAACCTATCAGGCTGAGCACGAAAATGACAAAGACAATCAACAGAGAGGCTGGCAAGTACCGGATTTGGCGACAAAACCCCGTTTTTGGCTCAATTTCCATACAAAACGTCGAAATTTGGGCCAAATGTGGCCAAATTCGAGACTTTCACCGACTCCTCTTGCATCCCTTGGCCCTATTTTGTTGTATCCTGTCAGGCTGAGCACGAAAATGACAAAGACAATCAACAGAGAGGCTGGCAAGTACCTGATTTGGCGACAAAACCCCGTTTTTGGCTCAATTTCCATACAAAACGTCGAAATTTGGGCCAAATGTGGCCAAATTCGAGGCTTTCACCGACTCCCATTGGATCCCTTGGCCCTATTTTGTTGTATCCTGTCAGGCTGAGCAAAAAAATGGCCAAGGGCATCAAGCAATTCAGTGGTAAGTACCGATTTTTGCGACAAATGCACAGAAATGCTTAGAATTTGCTTGTAATGTCAATTCTGTGATTATTTCGTCAAATTGGAGCCTTTCACCGATATTTCTTGGAGCCTTTGGACATATTCTGTTGTAACCTATCAGGCTGAGCACGAAAATGACAAAGACAATCAACAGAGAGGCTGGCAAGTACCGGATTTGGCGACAAAACCCCGTTTTTGGCTCAATTTCCATACAAAACGTCGAAATTTGGGCCAAATGTGGCCAAATTCGAGACTTTCACCGACTCCTCTTGCATCCCTTGGCCCTATTTTGTTGTATCCTTTCAGGCTGAGCACGAAAATGACAAAGACAATCAACAGAGAGGCTGGCAAGTACCGGATTTGGCGACAAAACCCCGTTTTTGGCTCAATTTCCATACAAAACGTCGAAATTTGGGCCAAATGTGGCCAAATTCGAGGCTTTCACCGACTCCCATTGGATCCCTTGGCCATATTTTGTTGTATCCTGTCAGGCTGAGCAAAAAAATGGCCAAGGGCATCAAGCAATTCAGTGGTAAGTACCGATTATTGCGACAAATGCACAGAAATGCTTAGAATTTGCTTGTAATGTCAATTCTGTGATTATTTCGTCAAATTGGAGCCTTTCACCGAGATTTCTTGGAGCTTTTGGACATATTCTGTTGTAACCTATCAAGCTGAGCACGAAAATGACAAAGACAATCAACAGAGAGGCTGGCAAGTACCGGATTTGGCGACAAAACCCCGTTTTTGGCTCAATTTCCATACAAAACGTCGAAATTTGGGCCAAATGTGGCAAAATTCGAGACTTTCACCGACTCCTCTTGCATCCCTTGGCCCTATTTTGTTGTATCCTGTCAGGCTGAGCACGAAAATGACAAAGACAATCAACAGAGAGGCTGGCAAGTACCGGATTTGGCGACAAAACCCCGTTTTTGGCTCAATTTCCATACAAAACGTCGAAATTTGGGCCAAATGTGGCCAAATTCGAGGCTTTCACCGACTCCCATTGGATCCCTTGGCCATATTTTGTTGTATCCTGTCAGGCTGAGCAAAAAAATGGCCAAGGGCATCAAGCAATTCAGTGGTAAGTACCGATTTTTGCGACAAATGCACAGAAATGCTTAGAATTTGCTTGTAATGTCAATTCTGTGATTATTTCGTCAAATTGGAGCCTTTCACCGAGATTTCTTGGAGCCTTTGGACATATTCTGTTGTAACCTATCAGGCTGAGCACGAAAATGACAAAGACAATCAACAGAGAGACTGGCAAGTACCGGATTTGGCGACAAAACCCCGTTTTTGGCTCAATTTCCATACAAAACGTCGAAATTTGGGCCAAATGTGGCCAAATTCGAGACTTTCACCGACTCCTCTTGCATCCCTTGGCCCTATTTTGTTGTATCCTGTCAGGCTGAGCACGAAAATGACAAAGACAATCAACAGAGAGGCTGGCAAGTACCGGATTTGGCGACAAAACCCCGTTTTTGGCTCAATTTCCATACAAAACGTCGAAATTTGGGCCAAATGTGGCCAAATTCGAGGCTTTCACCGACTCCCATTGGATCCCTTGGCCATATTTTGTTGTATCCTGTCAGGCTGAGCAAAAAAATGGCCAAGGGCATCAAGCAATTCAGTGGTAAGTACCGATTTTTGCGACAAATGCACAGAAATGCTTTGAATTTGCTTGTAATGTCAATTCTGTGATTATTTCGTGAAATTGGAGCCTTTCACCGAGATTTCTTGGAGCCTTTGGACATATTCTGTTGTAACCTATCAGGCTGAGCACGAAAATGACAAAGACAATCAACAGAGAGACTGGCAAGTACCGGATTTGGCGACAAAACCCCGTTTTTGGCTCAATTTCCATACAAAACGTCGAAATTTGGGCCAAATGTGGCCAAATTCGAGACTTTCACCGACTCCTCTTGCATCCCTTGGCCCTACTTTGTTGTATCCTGTCAGGCTGAGCACGAAAATGACAAAGACAATCAACAGAGAGGCTTGCAAGTACCGGATTTAGCGACAAAACCCCGTTTTTGGCTCAATTTCCATACAAAACGTCGATATTTGGGCCAAATGTGGCCAAATTCGAGACTTTCACCGACTCCTCTTGCATCCCTTGGCCCTATTTTGTTGTATCCTGTCAGGCTGAGCACGAAAATGACAAAGACAATCAACAGAGAGGCTGGCAAGTACCGGATTTGGCGACAAAACCCCGTTTTTGGCTCAATTTCCATACAAAACGTCGAAATTTGGGCCAAATGTGGCCAAATTCGAGGCTTTCACCGACTCCCATTGGATCCCTTGGCCATATTTTGTTGTATCCTGTCAGGCTGAGCAAAAAAATGGCCAAGGGCATCAAGCAATTCAGTGGTAAGTACCGATTTTTGCGACAAATGCACAGAAATGCTTAGAATTTGCTTGTAATGTCAATTCTGTGATTATTTCGTCAAATTGGAGCCTTTCACCGAGATTTCTTGGAGCCTTTGGACATATTCTGTTGTAACCTATCAGGCTGAGCACGAAAATGACAAAGACAATCAACAGAGAGGCTGGCAAGTACCGGATTTGGCGACAAAACCCCGTTTTTGGCTCAATTTCCATACAAAACGTCGAAATTTGGGCCAAATGTGGCCAAATTCGAGACTTTCACCGACTCCTCTTGCATCCCTTGGCCCTATTTTGTTGTATCCTGTCAGGCTGAGCACGAAAATGACAAAGACAATCAACAGAGAGGCTGGCAAGTACCGGATTTGGCGACAAAACCCCGTTTTTGGCTCAATTTCCATACAAAACGTCGAAATTTGGGCCAAATATGGCCAAATTCGAGGCTTTCACCGACTCCCATTGGATCTCTTAGCCATATTTTGTTGTATCTTGTCAGGCTGAGCAAAAAAATGGCCAAGGGCATCAAGCTATTCAGTGGTAAGTACCGATTTTTGCGACAAATGCACAGAAATGCTTAGAATTTGCTTGTAATGTCAATTCTGTGATTATTTCGTCAAATTGGAGCCTTTCACCGAGATTTCTTGTATCCCTTGGCCCTATTTTGTTGTATCCTGTCAGGCTGAGCACGAAAATGACAAAGACAATCAACAGAGAGACTGGCAAGTACCGGATTTGGCGACAAAACCCCGTTTTTGGCTCAATTTCCATACAAAACGTCGAAATTTGGGCCAAATGTGGCCAAATTCGAGACTTTCACCGACTCCTCTTGCATCCCTTGGCCCTATTTTGTTGTATCCTGTCAGGCTGAGCACGAAAATGACAAAGACAATCAACAGAGAGGCTGGCAAGTACCGGATTTGGCGACAAAACCCCGTTTTTGGCTCAATTTCCATACAAAACGTCGAAATTTGGGCCAAATGTGGCCAAATTCGAGACTTTCACCGACTCCTCTTGCATCCCTTGGCCCTATTTTGTTGTATCCTGTCAGGCTGAGCACGAAAATGACAAAGACAATCAACAGAGAGGCTGGCAAGTACCGGATTTGGCGACAAAACCCCGTTTTTGGCTCAATTTCCATACAAAACGTCGAAATTTGGGCCAAATGTGGCCAAATTCGAGGCTTTCACCGACTCCCATTGGATCCCTTGGCCATATTTTGTTGTATCCTGTCAGGCTGAGCAAAAAAATGGCCAAGGGCATCAAGCAATTCAGTGGTAAGTACCGATTTTTGCGACAAATGCACAGAAATGCTTAGAATTTGCTTGTAATGTCAATTCTGTGATTATTTCGTCAAATTGGAGCCTTTCACCAAGATTTCTTGGAGCCTTTGGACATATTCTGTTGTAACCTATCAGGCTGAGCACGAAAATGACAAAGACAATCAACAGAGAGGCTGGCAAGTACCGGATTTGGCGACAAAACCCCGTTTTTGGCTCAATTTCCATACAAAACGTCGAAATTTGGGCCAAATGTGGCCAAATTCGAGACTTTCACCGACTCCTCTTGCATCCCTTGGCCCTATTTTGTTGTATCCTGTCAGGCTGAGCACGAAAATGACAAAGACAATCAACAGAGAGGCTGGCAAGTACCTGATTTGGCGACAAAACCCCGTTTTTGGCTCAATTTCCATACAAAACGTCGAAATTTGGGCCAAATGTGGCCAAATTCGAGGCTTTCACCGACTCCCATTGGATCCCTTGGCCCTATTTTGTTGTATCCTGTCAGGCTGAGCAAAAAAATGGCCAAGGGCATCAAGCAATTCAGTGGTAAGTACCGATTTTTGCGACAAATGCACAGAAATGCTTAGAATTTGCTTGTAATGTCAATTCTGTGATTATTTCGTCAAATTGGAGCCTTTCACCGATATTTCTTGGAGCCTTTGGACATATTCTGTTGTAACCTATCAGGCTGAGCACGAAAATGACAAAGACAATCAACAGAGAGGCTGGCAAGTACCGGATTTGGCGACAAAACCCCGTTTTTGGCTCAATTTCCATACAAAACGTCGAAATTTGGGCCAAATGTGGCCAAATTCGAGACTTTCACCGACTCCTCTTGCATCCCTTGGCCCTATTTTGTTGTATCCTTTCAGGCTGAGCACGAAAATGACAAAGACAATCAACAGAGAGGCTGGCAAGTACCGGATTTGGCGACAAAACCCCGTTTTTGGCTCAATTTCCATACAAAACGTCGAAATTTGGGCCAAATGTGGCCAAATTCGAGGCTTTCACCGACTCCCATTGGATCCCTTGGCCATATTTTGTTGTATCCTGTCAGGCTGAGCAAAAAAATGGCCAAGGGCATCAAGCAATTCAGTGGTAAGTACCGATTATTGCGACAAATGCACAGAAATGCTTAGAATTTGCTTGTAATGTCAATTCTGTGATTATTTCGTCAAATTGGAGCCTTTCACCGAGATTTCTTGGAGCTTTTGGACATATTCTGTTGTAACCTATCAAGCTGAGCACGAAAATGACAAAGACAATCAACAGAGAGGCTGGCAAGTACCGGATTTGGCGACAAAACCCCGTTTTTGGCTCAATTTCCATACAAAACGTCGAAATTTGGGCCAAATGTGGCAAAATTCGAGACTTTCACCGACTCCTCTTGCATCCCTTGGCCCTATTTTGTTGTATCCTGTCAGGCTGAGCACGAAAATGACAAAGACAATCAACAGAGAGGCTGGCAAGTACCGGATTTGGCGACAAAACCCCGTTTTTGGCTCAATTTCCATACAAAACGTCGAAATTTGGGCCAAATGTGGCCAAATTCGAGGCTTTCACCGACTCCCATTGGATCCCTTGGCCATATTTTGTTGTATCCTGTCAGGCTGAGCAAAAAAATGGCCAAGGGCATCAAGCAATTCAGTGGTAAGTACCGATTTTTGCGACAAATGCACAGAAATGCTTAGAATTTGCTTGTAATGTCAATTCTGTGATTATTTCGTCAAATTGGAGCCTTTCACCGAGATTTCTTGGAGCCTTTGGACATATTCTGTTGTAACCTATCAGGCTGAGCACGAAAATGACAAAGACAATCAACAGAGAGACTGGCAAGTACCGGATTTGGCGACAAAACCCCGTTTTTGGCTCAATTTCCATACAAAACGTCGAAATTTGGGCCAAATGTGGCCAAATTCGAGACTTTCACCGACTCCTCTTGCATCCCTTGGCCCTATTTTGTTGTATCCTGTCAGGCTGAGCACGAAAATGACAAAGACAATCAACAGAGAGGCTGGCAAGTACCGGATTTGGCGACAAAACCCCGTTTTTGGCTCAATTTCCATACAAAACGTCGAAATTTGGGCCAAATGTGGCCAAATTCGAGGCTTTCACCGACTCCCATTGGATCCCTTGGCCATATTTTGTTGTATCCTGTCAGGCTGAGCAAAAAAATGGCCAAGGGCATCAAGCAATTCAGTGGTAAGTACCGATTTTTGCGACAAATGCACAGAAATGCTTTGAATTTGCTTGTAATGTCAATTCTGTGATTATTTCGTGAAATTGGAGCCTTTCACCGAGATTTCTTGGAGCCTTTGGACATATTCTGTTGTAACCTATCAGGCTGAGCACGAAAATGACAAAGACAATCAACAGAGAGACTGGCAAGTACCGGATTTGGCGACAAAACCCCGTTTTTGGCTCAATTTCCATACAAAACGTCGAAATTTGGGCCAAATGTGGCCAAATTCGAGACTTTCACCGACTCCTCTTGCATCCCTTGGCCCTTCTTTGTTGTATCCTGTCAGGCTGAGCACGAAAATGACAAAGACAATCAACAGAGAGGCTTGCAAGTACCGGATTTAGCGACAAAACCCCGTTTTTGGCTCAATTTCCATACAAAACGTCGATATTTGGGCAAAATGTGGCCAAATTCGAGACTTTCACCGACTCCTCTTGCATCCCTTGGCCCTATTTTGTTGTATCCTGTCAGGCTGAGCACGAAAATGACAAAGACAATCAACAGAGAGGCTGGCAAGTACCGGATTTGGCGACAAAACCCCGTTTTTGGCTCAATTTCCATACAAAACGTCGAAATTTGGGCCAAATGTGGCCAAATTCGAGGCTTTCACCGACTCCCATTGGATCCCTTGGCCATATTTTGTTGTATCCTGTCAGGCTGAGCAAAAAAATGGCCAAGGGCATCAAGCAATTCAGTGGTAAGTACCGATTTTTGCGACAAATGCACAGAAATGCTTAGAATTTGCTTGTAATGTCAATTCTGTGATTATTTCGTCAAATTGGAGCCTTTCACCGAGATTTCTTGGAGCCTTTGGACATATTCTGTTGTAACCTATCAGGCTGAGCACGAAAATGACAAAGACAATCAACAGAGAGGCTGGCAAGTACCGGATTTGGCGACAAAACCCCGTTTTTGGCTCAATTTCCATACAAAACGTCGAAATTTGGGCCAAATGTGGCCAAATTCGAGACTTTCACCGACTCCTCTTGCATCCCTTGGCCCTATTTTGTTGTATCCTTTCAGGCTGAGCACGAAAATGACAAAGACAATCAACAGAGAGGCTGGCAAGTACCGGATTTGGCGACAAAACCCCGTTTTTGGCTCAATTTCCATACAAAACGTCGAAATTTGGGCCAAATGTGGCCAAATTCGAGGCTTTCACCGACTCCCATTGGATCCCTTGGCCATATTTTGTTGTATCCTGTCAGGCTGAGCAAAAAAATGGCCAAGGGCATCAAGCAATTCAGTGGTAAGTACCGATTTTTGCGACAAATGCACAGAAATGCTTAGAATTTGCTTGTAATGTCAATTCTGTGATTATTTCGTCAAATTGGAGCCTTTCACCGAGATTTCTTGCATCCCTTGGCCCTATTTTGTTGTATCCTGTCAGGCTGAGCACGAAAATGACAAAGACAATCAACAGAGAGACTGGCAAGTACCGGATTTGGCGACAAAACCCCGTTTTTGGCTCAATTTCCATACAAAACGTCGAAATTTGGGCCAAATGTGGCCAAATTCGAGACTTTCACCGACTCCTCTTGCATCCCTTGGCCCTATTTTGTTGTATCCTGTCAGGCTGAGCACGAAAATGACAAAGACAATCAACAGAGAGGCTGGCAAGTACCGGATTTGGCGACAAAACCCCGTTTTTGGCTCAATTTCCATACAAAACGTCGAAATTTGGGCCAAATGTGGCCAAATTCGAGACTTTCACCGACTCCTCTTGCATCCCTTGGCCCTATTTTGTTGTATCCTGTCAGGCTGAGCACGAAAATGACAAAGACAATCAACAGAGAGGCTGGCAAGTACCGGATTTGGCGACAAAACCCCGTTTTTGGCTCAATTTCCATACAAAACGTCGAAATTTGGGCCAAATGTGGCCAAATTCGAGGCTTTCACCGACTCCCATTGGATCCCTTGGCCATATTTTGTTGTATCCTGTCAGGCTGAGCCAAAAAATGGCCAAAAGCATCAAGCAATTCAGTGGTAAGTACCGATTTTTGCGATAAATGCACAGAAATGCTTAGAATTTGCTTGTAACGTCAATTCTGTGATTATTTCGTCAAATTGGAGCCTTTCACCGAGATTTCTTGGAGCCTTTGGACATATTCTGTTGTAACCTATCAGGCTGAGCACGAAAATGACAAAGACAATCAACAGAGAGGCTGGCAAGTACCGGATTTGGCGACAAAACCCCGTTTTTGGCTCAATTTCCATACAAAACGTCGAAATTTGGGCCAAATGTGGCCAAATTCGAGACTTTCACCGACTCCTCTTGCATCCCTTGGCCCTATTTTGTTGTATCCTGTCAGGCTGAGCACGAAAATGACAAAGACAATCAACAGAGAGGCTGGCAAGTACCGGATTTGGCGACAAAACCCCGTTTTTGGCTCAATTTCCATACAAAACGTCGAAATTTGGGCCAAATGTGGCCAAATTCGAGGCTTTCACCGACTCCCATTGGATCCCTTGGCCATATTTTGTTGTATCCTGTCAGGCTGAGCAAAAAAATGGCCAAGGGCATCAAGCAATTCAGTGGTAAGCACCGATTTTTGCGACAAATGCACAGAAATGCTTAGAATTTGCTTGTAATGTCAATTCTGTGATTATTTCGTCAAATTGGAGCCTTTCACCGAGATTTCTTGGAGCCTTTGGACATATTCTGTTGTAACCTATCAGGCTGAGCACGAAAATGACAAAGACAATCAACAGAGAGGCTGGCAAGTACCGGATTTGGCGACAAAACCCCGTTTTTGGCTCAATTTCCATACAAAACGTCGAAATTTGGGCCAAATGTGGCCAAATTCGAGACTTTCACCGACTCCTCTTGCATCCCTTGGCCCTATTTTATTGTATCCTGTCAGGCTGAGCACGAAAATGACAAAGACAATCAACAGAGAGGCTGGCAAGTACCGGATTTGGCGACAAAACCCCGTTTTTGGCTCAATTTCCATACAAAACGTCGAAATTTGGGCCAAATGTGGCCAAATTCGAGGCTTTCACCGACTCCCATTGGATCCCTTGGCCATATTTTGTTGTATCCTGTCAGGCTGAGCAAAAAAATGGCCAAGGGCATCAAGCAATTCAGTGGTAAGTACCGATTTTTGCGACAAATGCACAGAAATGCTTAGAATTTGCTTGTAATGTCAATTCTGTGATTATTTCGTCAAATTGGAGCCTTTCACCAAGATTTCTTGCATCCCTTGGCCCTATTTTGTTGTATCCTGTCAGGCTGAGCACGAAAATGACAAAGACAATCAACAGAGAGACTGGCAAGTACCGGATTTGGCGACAAAACCCCGTTTTTGGCTCAATTTCCATACAAAACGTCGAAATTTGGGCCAAATGTGGCCAAATTCGAGACTTTCACCGACTCCTCTTGCATCCCTTGGCCCTATTTTGTTGTATCCTGTCAGGCTGAGCACGAAAATGACAAAGACAATCAACAGAGAGGCTGGCAAGTACCGGATTTGGCGACAAAACCCCGTTTTTGGCTCAATTTCCATACAAAACGTCGAAATTTGGGCCAAATGTGGCCAAATTCGAGACTTTCACCGACTCCTCTTGCATCCCTTGGCCCTATTTTGTTGTATCCTGTCAGGCTGAGCACGAAAATGACAAAGACAATCAACAGAGAGGCTGGCAAGTACCGGATTTGGCGACAAAACCCCGTTTTTGGCTCAATTTCCATACAAAACGTCGAAATTTGGGCCAAATGTGGCCAAATTCGAGGCTTTCACCGACTCCCATTGGATCCCTTGGCCATATTTTGTTGTATCCTGTCAGGCTGAGCAAAAAAATGGCCAAGGGCATCAAGCAATTCAGTGGTAAGTACCGATTTTTGCGACAAATGCACAGAAATGCTTAGAATTTGCTTGTAATGTCAATTCTGTGATTATTTCGTCAAATTGGAGCCTTTCACCGAGATTTCTTGTATCCCTTGGCCCTATTTTGTTGTATCCTGTCAGGCTGAGCACGAAAATGACAAAGACAATCAACAGAGAGACTGGCAAGTACCGGATTTGGCGACAAAACCCCGTTTTTGGCTCAATTTCCATACAAAACGTCGAAATTTGGGCCAAATGTGGCCAAATTCGAGACTTTCACCGACTCCTCTTGCATCCCTTGGCCCTATTTTGTTGTATCCTGTCAGGCTGAGCACGAAAATGACAAAGACAATCAACAGAGAGGCTGGCAAGTACCGGATTTGGCGACAAAACCCCGTTTTTGGCTCAATTTCCATACAAAACGTCGAAATTTGGGCCAAATGTGGCCAAATTCGAGACTTTCACCGACTCCTCTTGCATCCCTTGGCCCTATTTTGTTGTATCCTGTCAGGCTGAGCACGAAAATGACAAAGACAATCAACAGAGAGGCTGGCAAGTACCGGATTTGGCGACAAAACCCCGTTTTTGGCTCAATTTCCATACAAAACGTCGAAATTTGGGCCAAATGTGGCCAAATTCGAGGCTTTCACCGACTCCCATTGGATCCCTTGGCCATATTTTGTTGTATCCTGTCAGGCTGAGCAAAAAAATGGCCAAGGGCATCAAGCAATTCAGTGGTAAGTACCGATTTTTGCGACAAATGCACAGAAATGCTTAGAATTTGCTTGTAATGTCAATTCTGTGATTATTTCGTCAAATTGGAGCCTTTCACCGAGATTTCTTGTATCCCTTGGCCCTATTTTGTTGTATCCTGTCAGGCTGAGCACGAAAATGACAAAGACAATCAACAGAGAGACTGGCAAGTACCGGATTTGGCGACAAAACCCCGTTTTTGGCTCAATTTCCATACAAAACGTCGAAATTTGGGCCAAATGTGGCCAAATTCGAGACTTTCACCGACTCCTCTTGCATCCCTTGGTCCTATTTTGTTGTATCCTGTCAGGCTGAGCACGAAAATGACAAAGACAATCAACAGAG
Organism: Hydra viridissima; assembly: GCF_058129835.1. Lineage (NCBI taxonomy): Eukaryota > Metazoa > Cnidaria > Hydrozoa > Anthoathecata > Hydridae > Hydra > Hydra viridissima. Next base: position 9,138,360 of record NW_028324311.1, on the reverse strand, counting down.
AGGCTGGCAAGTACCGGATTTGGCGACAAAACCCCGTTTTTGGCTCAATTTCCATACAAAACGTCGAAATTTGGGCCAAATGTGGCCAAATTCGAGACTTTCACCGACTCCCATTGGATCCCTTGGCCCTATTTTGTTGTATCCTGTCAGGCTGAGCACGAAAATGACAAAGACAATCAACAGAGAGGCTGGCAAGTACCGGATTTGGCGACAAAACCCCGTTTTTGGCTCAATTTCCATACAAAACGTCGAAATTTGGGCCAAATGTGGCCAAATTCGAGGCTTTCACCGACTCCCATTGGATCCCTTGGCCATATTTTGTTGTATCCTGTCAGGCTGAGCAAAAAAATGGCCAAGGGCATCAAGCAATTCAGTGGTAAGTACCGATTTTTGCGACAAATGCACAGAAATGCTTAGAATTTGCTTGTAATGTCAATTCTGTGATTATTTCGTCAAATTGGAGCCTTTCACCGAGATTTCTTGGAGCCTTTGGACATATTCTGTTGTAACCTATCAGGCTGAGCACGAAAATGACAAAGACAATCAACAGAGAGGCTGGCAAGTACCGGATTTGGCGACAAAACCCCGTTTTTGGCTCAATTTCCATACAAAACGTCGAAATTTGGGCCAAATGTGGCCAAATTCGAGACTTTCACCGACTCCTCTTGCATCCCTTGGCCCTATTTTGTTGTATCCTGTCAGGCTGAGCACGAAAATGACAAAGACAATCAACAGAGAGGCTGGCAAGTACCGGATTTGGCGACAAAACCCCGTTTTTGGCTCAATTTCCATACAAAACGTCGAAATTTGGGCCAAATGTGGCCAAATTCGAGGCTTTCACCGACTCCCATTGGATCCCTTGGCCATATTTTGTTGTATCCTGTCAGGCTGAGCAAAAAAATGGCCAAGGGCATCAAGCAATTCAGTGGTAAGTACCGATTTTTGCGACAAATGCACAGAAATGCTTAGAATTAGCTTGTAATGTCAATTCTGTGATTATTTCGTCAAATTGGAGCCTTTCACCGAGATTTCTTGGAGCCTTTGGACATATTCTGTTGTAACCTATCAGGCTGAGCACGAAAATGACAAAGACAATCAACAGAGAGGCTGGCAAGTACCGGATTTGGCGACAAAACCCCGTTTTTGGCTCAATTTCCATACAAAACGTCGAAATTTGGGCCAAATGTGGCCAAATTCGAGACTTTCACCGACTCCTCTTGCATCCCTTGGCCCTATTTTGTTGTATCCTTTCAGGCTGAGCACGAAAATGACAAAGACAATCAACAGAGAGGCTGGCAAGTACCGGATTTGGCGACAAAACCCCGTTTTTGGCTCAATTTCCATACAAAACGTCGAAATTTGGGCCAAATGTGGCCAAATTCGAGGCTTTCACCGACTCCCATTGGATCCCTTGGCCATATTTTGTTGTATCCTGTCAGGCTGAGCAAAAAAATGGCCAAGGGCATCAAGCAATTCAGTGGTAAGTACCGATTTTTGCGACAAATGCACAGAAATGCTTAGAATTTGCTTGTAATGTCAATTCTGTGATTATTTCGTCAAATTGGAGCCTTTCACCGAGATTTCTTGGAGCCTTTGGACATATTCTGTTGTAACCTATCAGGCTGAGCACGAAAATGACAAAGACAATCAACAGAGAGGCTGGCAAGTACCGGATTTGGCGACAAAACCCCGTTTTTGGCTCAATTTCCATACAAAACGTCGAAATTGGGGCCAAATGTGGCCAAATTCGAGACTTTCACCGACTCCTCTTGCATCCCTTGGCCCTATTTTGTTGTATCCTGTCAGGCTGAGCACGAAAATGACAAAGACAATCAACAGAGAGGCTGGCAAGTACCGGATTTGGCGACAAAACCCCGTTTTTGGCTCAATTTCCATACAAAACGTCGAAATTTGGGCCAAATGTGGCCAAATTCGAGGCTTTCACCGACTCCCATTGGATCCCTTGGCCATATTTTGTTGTATCCTGTCAGGCTGAGCAAAAAAATGGCCAAGGGCATCAAGCAATTCAGTGGTAAGTACCGATTTTTGCGACAAATGCACAGAAATGCTTAGAATTTGCTTGTAATGTCAATTCTGTGATTATTTCGTCAAATTGGAGCCTTTCACCGAGATTTCTTGGAGCCTTTGGACATATTCTGTTGTAACCTATCAGGCTGAGCACGAAAATGACAAAGACAATCAACAGAGAGGCTGGCAAGTACCGGATTTGGCGACAAAACCCAGTTTTTGGCTCAATTTCCATACAAAACGTCGAAATTTGGGCCAAATGTGGCCAAATTCGAGACTTTCACCGACTCCTCTTGCATCCCTTGGCCCTATTTTGTTGTATCCTGTCAGGCTGAGCACGAAAATGACAAAGACAATCAACAGAGAGGCTGGCAAGTACCGGATTTGGCGACAAAACCCCGTTTTTGGCTCAATTTCCATACAAAACGTCGAAATTTGGGCCAAATGTGGCCAAATTCGAGACTTTCACCGACTCCTCTTGCATCCCTTGGCCCTATTTTGTTGTATCCTGTCAGGCTGAGCACGAAAATGACAAAGACAATCAACAGAGAGGCTGGCAAGTACCGGATTTGGCGACAAAACCCCGTTTTTGGCTCAATTTCCATACAAAACGTCGAAATTTGGGCCAAATGTGGCCAAATTCGAGGCTTTCACCGACTCCCATTGGATCCCTTGGCCATATTTTGTTGTATCCTGTCAGGCTGAGCAAAAAAATGGCCAAGGGCATCAAGCAATTCAGTGGTAAGTACCGATTTTTGCGACAAATGCACAGAAATGCTTAGAATTTGCTTGTAATGTCAATTCTGTGATTATTTCGTCAAATTGGAGCCTTTCACCGAGATTTCTTGGAGCCTTTGGACATATTCTGTTGTAACCTATCAGGCTGAGCACGAAAATGACAAAGACAATCAACAGAGAGGCTGGCAAGTACCGGATTTGGCGACAAAACCCCGTTTTTGGCTCAATTTCCATACAAAACGTCGAAATTTGGGCCAAATGTGGCCAAATTCGAGGCTTTCACCGACTCCTCTTGCATCCCTTGGCCCTATTTTGTTGTATCCTGTCAGGCTGAGCACGAAAATGACAAAGACAATCAACAGAGAGGCTGGCAAGTACCGGATTTGGCGACAAAACCCCGTTTTTGGCTCAATTTCCATACAAAACGTCGAAATTTGGGCCAAATGTGGCCAAATTCGAGGCTTTCACCGACTCCCATTGGATCCCTTGGCCATATTTTGTTGTATCCTGTCAGGCTGAGCAAAAAAATGGCCAAGGGCATCAAGCAATTCAGTGGTAAGTACCGATTTTTGCGACAAATGCACAGAAATGATTAGAATTTGCTTGTAATGTCAATTCTGTGATTATTTCGTCAAATTGGAGCCTTTCACCAAGATTTCTTGCATCCCTTGGCCCTATTTTGTTGTATCCTGTCAGGCTGAGCACGAAAATGACAAAGACAATCAACAGAGAGACTGGCAAGTACCGGATTTGGCGACAAAACCCCGTTTTTGGCTCAATTTCCATACAAAACGTCGAAATTTGGGCCAAATGTGGCCAAATTCGAGACTTTCACCGACTCCTCTTGCATCCCTTGGCCCTATTTTGTTGTATCCTGTCAGGCTGAGCACGAAAATGACAAAGACAATCAACAGAGAGGCTGGCAAGTACCGGATTTGGCGACAAAACCCCGTTTTTGGCTCAATTTCCATACAAAACGTCGAAATTTGGGCCAAATGTGGCCAAATTCGAGGCTTTCACCGACTCCCATTGGATCCCTTGGCCATATTTTGTTGTATCCTGTCAGGCTGAGCAAAAAAATGGCCAAGGGCATCAAGCAATTCAGTGGTAAGTACCGATTTTTGCGACAAATGCACAGAAATGCTTAGAATTTGCTTGTAATGTCAATTCTGTGATTATTTCGTCAAATTGGAGCCTTTCACCAAGATTTCTTGCATCCCTTGGCCCTATTTTGTTGTATCCTGTCAGGCTGAGCACGAAAATGACAAAGACAATCAACAGAGAGACTGGCAAGTACCGGATTTGGCGACAAAACCCCGTTTTTGGCTCAATTTCCATACAAAACGTCGAAATTTGGGCCAAATGTGGCCAAATTCGAGACTTTCACCGACTCCTCTTGCATCCCTTGGCCCTATTTTGTTGTATCCTGTCAGGCTGAGCACGAAAATGACAAAGACAATCAACAGAGAGGCTGGCAAGTACCGGATTTGGCGACAAAACCCCGTTTTTGGCTCAATTTCCATACAAAACGTCGAAATTTGGGCCAAATGTGGCCAAATTCGAGACTTTCACCGACTCCTCTTGCATCCCTTGGCCCTATTTTGTTGTATCCTGTCAGGCTGAGCACGAAAATGACAAAGACAATCAACAGAGAGGCTGGCAAGTACCGGATTTGGCGACAAAACCCCGTTTTTGGCTCAATTTCCATACAAAACGTCGAAATTTGGGCCAAATGTGGCCAAATTCGAGGCTTTCACCGACTCCCATTGGATCCCTTGGCCATATTTTGTTGTATCCTGTCAGGCTGAGCAAAAAAATGGCCAAGGGCATCAAGCAATTCAGTGGTAAGTACCGATTTTTGCGACAAATGCACAGAAATGCTTAGAATTTGCTTGTAATGTCAATTCTGTGATTATTTCGTCAAATTGGAGCCTTTCACCGAGATTTCTTGTATCCCTTGGCCCTATTTTGTTGTATCCTGTCAGGCTGAGCACGAAAATGACAAAGACAATCAACAGAGAGACTGGCAAGTACCGGATTTGGCGACAAAACCCCGTTTTTGGCTCAATTTCCATACAAAACGTCGAAATTTGGGCCAAATGTGGCCAAATTCGAGACTTTCACCAACTCCTCTTGCATCCCTTGGCCCTATTTTGTTGTATCCTGTCAGGCTGAGCACGAAAATGACAAAGACAATCAACAGAGAGGCTGGCAAGTACCGGATTTGGCGACAAAACCCCGTTTTTGGCTCAATTTCCATACAAAACGTCGAAATTTGGGCCAAATGTGGCCAAATTCGAGACTTTCACCGACTCCTCTTGCATCCCTTGGCCCTATTTTGTTGTATCCTGTCAGGCTGAGCACGAAAATGACAAAGACAATCAACAGAGAGGCTGGCAAGTACCGGATTTGGCGACAAAACCCCGTTTTTGGCTCAATTTCCATACAAAACGTTGAAATTTGGGCCAAATGTGGCCAAATTCGAGGCTTTCACCGACTCCCATTGGATCCCTTGGCCATATTTTGTTGTATCCTGTCAGGCTGAGCAAAAAAATGGCCAAGGGCATCAAGCAATTCAGTGGTAAGTACCGATTTTTGCGACAAATGCACAGAAATGCTTAGAATTTGCTTGTAATGTCAATTCTGTGATTATTTCGTCAAATTGGAGCCTTTCACCGAGATTTCTTGGAGCCTTTGGACATATTCTGTTGTAACCTATCAGGCTGAGCACGAAAATGACAAAGACAATCAACAGAGAGGCTGGCAAGTACCGGATTTGGCGACAAAACCCCGTTTTTGGCTCAATTTCCATACAAAACGTCGAAATTTGGGCCAAATGTGGCCAAATTCGAGGCTTTCACCGACTCCCATTGGATCCCTTGGCCATATTTTGTTGTACCCTGTCAGGCTGAGCAAAAAAATGGCCAAGGGCATCAAGCAATTCAGTGGTAAGTACCGATTTTTGCGACAAATGCACAGAAATGCTTAGAATTTGCTTGTAATGTCAATTCTGTGATTATTTCGTCAAATTGGAGCCTTTCACCGAGATTTCTTGGAGACTTTGGACATATTCTGTTGTAACCTATCAGGCTGAGCACGAAAATGACAAAGACAATCAACAGAGAGGCTGGCAAGTACCGGATTTGGCGACAAAACCCCGTTTTTGGCTCAATTTCCATACAAAACGTCGAAATTTGGGCCAAATGTGGCCAAATTCGAGACTTTCACCGACTCCTCTTGCATCCCTTGGCCCTATTTTGTTGTATCCTGTCAGGCTGAGCACGAAAATGACAAAGACAATCAACAGAGAGGCTGGCAAGTACCGGATTTGGCGACAAAACCCCGTTTTTGGCTCAATTTCCATACAAAACGTCGAAATTTGGGCCAAATGTGGCCAAATTCGAGGCTTTCACCGACTCCCATTGGATCCCTTGGCCATATTTTGTTGTATCCTGTCAGGCTGAGCAAAAAAATGGCCAAGGGCATCAAGCAATTCAGTGGTAAGTACCGATTTTTGCGACAAATGCACAGAAATGCTTAGAATTTGCTTGTAATGTCAATTCTGTGATTATTTCGTCAAATTGGAGCCTTTCACCGAGATTTCTTGGAGCCTTTGGACATATTCTGTTGTAACCTATCAGGCTGAGCACGAAAATGACAAAGACAATCAACAGAGAGGCTGGCAAGTACCGGATTTGGCGACAAAACCCCGTTTTTGGCTCAATTTCCATACAAAACGTCGAAATTTGGGCCAAATGTGGCCAAATTCGAGACTTTCACCGACTCCTCTTGCATCCCTTGGCCCTATTTTGTTGTATCCTGTCAGGCTGAGCACGAAAATGACAAAGACAATCAACAGAGAGGCTGGCAAGTACCGGATTTGGCGACAAAACCCCGTTTTTGGCTCAATTTCCATACAAAACGTCGAAATTTGGGCCAAATGTGGCCAAATTCGAGGCTTTCACCGACTCCCATTGGATCCCTTGGCCATATTTTGTTGTATCCTGTCAGGCTGAGCAAAAAAATGGCCAAGGGCATCAAGCAATTCAGTGGTAAGTACCGATTTTTGCGACAAATGCACAGAAATGCTTAGAATTTGCTTGTAATGTCAATTCTGTGATTATTTCGTCAAATTGGAGCCTTTCACCAAGATTTCTTGCATCCCTTGGCCCTATTTTGTTGTATCCTGTCAGGCTGAGCACGAAAATGACATAGACAATCAACAGAGAGACTGGCAAGTACCGGATTTGGCGACAAAACCCCGTTTTTGGCTCAATTTCCATACAAAACGTCGAAATTTGGGCCAAATGTGGCCAAATTCGAGACTTTCACCGACTCCTCTTGCATCCCTTGGCCCTATTTTGTTGTATCCTGTCAGGCTGAGCACGAAAATGACAAAGACAATCAACAGAGAGGCTGGCAAGTACCGGATTTGGCGACAAAACCCCGTTTTTGGCTCAATTTCCATACAAAACGTCGAAATTTGGGCCAAATGTGGCCAAATTCGAGGCTTTCACCGACTCCCATTGGATCCCTTGGCCATATTTTGTTGTATCCTGTCAGGCTGAGCAAAAAAATGGCCAAGGGCATCAAGCAATTCAGTGGTAAGTACCGATTTTTGCGACAAATGCACAGAAATGCTTAGAATTTGCTTGTAATGTCAATTCTGTGATTATTTCGTCAAATTGGAGCCTTTCACTGAGATTTCTTGTATCCCTTGGCCCTATTTTGTTGTATCCTGTCAGGCTGAGCACGAAAATGACAAAGACAATCAACAGAGAGACTGGCAAGTACCGGATTTGGCGACAAAACCCCGTTTTTGGCTCAATTTCCATACAAAACGTCAAAATTTGGGCCAAATGTGGCCAAATTCGAGACTTTCACCGACTCCTCTTGCATCCCTTGGCCCTATTTTGTTGTATCCTGTCAGGCTGAGCACGAAAATGACAAAGACAATCAACAGAGAGACTGGCAAGTACCGGATTTGGCGACAAAACCCCGTTTTTGGCTCAATTTCCATACAAAACGTCGAAATTTGGGCCAAATGTGGCCAAATTCGAGACTTTCACCGACTCCTCTTGCATCCCTTGGCCCTATTTTGTTGTATCCTGTCAGGCTGAGCACGAAAATGACAAAGACAATCAACAGAGAGGCTGGCAAGTACCGGATTTGGCGACAAAACCCCGTTTTTGGCTCAATTTCCATACAAAACGTCGAAATTTGGGCCAAATGTGGCCAAATTCGAGGCTTTCACCGACTCCCATTGGATCCCTTGGCCATATTTTGTTGTATCCTGTCAGGCTGAGCAAAAAAATGGCCAAGGGCATCAAGCAATTCAGTGGTAAGTACCGATTTTTGCGACAAATGCACAGAAATGCTTAGAATTTGCTTGTAATGTCAATTCTGTGATTATTTCGTCAAATTGGAGCCTTTCACCGAGATTTCTTGGAGCCTTTGGACATATTCTGTTGTAACCTATCAGGCTGAGCACGAAAATGACAAAGACAATCAACAGAGAGGCTGGCAAGTACCGGATTTGGCGACAAAACCCCGTTTTTGGCTCAATTTCCATACAAAACGTCGAAATTTGGGCCAAATGTGGCCAAATTCGAGACTTTCACCAACTCCTCTTGCATCCCTTGGCCCTATTTTGTTGTATCCTGTCAGGCTGAGCACGAAAATGACAAAGACAATCAACAGAGAGGCTGGCAAGTACCGGATTTGGCGACAAAACCCCGTTTTTGGCTCAATTTCCATACAAAACGTCGAAATTTGGGCCAAATGTGGCCAAATTCGAGGCTTTCACCGACTCCCATTGGATCCCTTGGCCATATTTTGTTGTATCCTGTCAGGCTGAGCAAAAAAATGGCCAAGGGCATCAAGCAATTCAGTGGTAAGTACCGATTTTTGCGACAAATGCACAGAAATGCTTAGAATTTGCTTGTAATGTCAATTCTGTGATTATTTCGTCAAATTGGAGCCTTTCACCGATATTTCTTGGAGCCTTTGGACATATTCTGTTGTAACCTATCAGGCTGAGCACGAAAATGACAAAGACAATCAACAGAGAGGCTGGCAAGTACCGGATTTGGCGACAAAACCCCGTTTTTGGCTCAATTTCCATACAAAACGTCGAAATTTGGGCCAAATGTGGCCAAATTCGAGACTTTCACCGACTCCTCTTGCATCCCTTGGCCCTATTTTGTTGTATCCTGTCAGGCTGAGCACGAAAATGACAAAGACAATCAACAGAGAGGCTGGCAAGTACCGGATTTGGCGACAAAACCCCGTTTTTGGCTCAATTTCCATACAAAACGTCGAAATTTGGGCCAAATGTGGCCAAATTCGAGACTTTCACCGACTCCTCTTGCATCCCTTGGCCCTATTTTGTTGTATCCTGTCAGGCTGAGCACGAAAATGACAAAGACAATCAACAGAGAGGCTGGCAAGTACCGGATTTGGCGACAAAACCCCGTTTTTGGCTCAATTTCCATACAAAACGTCGAAATTTGGGCCAAATGTGGCCAAATTCGAGGCTTTCACCGACTCCCATTGGATCCCTTGGCCATATTTTGTTGTATCCTGTCAGGCTGAGCAAAAAAATGGCCAAGGGCATCAAGCAATTCAGTGGTAAGTACCGATTTTTGCGACAAATGCACAGAAATGCTTAGAATTTGCTTGTAATGTCAATTCTGTGATTATTTCGTCAAATTGGAGCCTTTCACCAAGATTTCTTGCATCCCTTGGTTCTATTTTGTTGTATCCTGTCAGGCTGAGCACGAAAATGACAAAGACAATCAACAGAGAGACTGGCAAGTACCGGATTTGGCGACAAAACCCCGTTTTTGGCTCAATTTCCATACAAAACGTCGAAATTTGGGCCAAATGTGGCCAAATTCGAGACTTTCACCTACTCCTCTTGCATCCCTTGGCCCTATTTTGTTGTATCCTGTCAGACTTAGCACGAAAATGACAAAGACAATCAACAGAGAGGCTGGCAAGTACCGGATTTGGCGACAAAACCCCGTTTTTGGCTCAATTTCCATACAAAACGTCGAAATTTGGGCCAAATGTGGCCAAATTCGAGACTTTCACCGACTCCTCTTGCATCCCTTGGCCCTATTTTGTTGTATCCTGTCAGGCTGAGCACGAAAATGACAAAGACAATCAACAGAGAGGCTGGCAAGTACCGGATTTGGCGACAAAACCCCGTTTTTGGCTCAATTTCCATACAAAACGTCGAAATTTGGGCCAAATGTGGCCAAATTCGAGGCTTTCACCGACTCCCATTGGATCTCTTGGCCATATTTTGTTGTATCCTGTCAGGCTGAGCAAAAAAATGGCCAAGGGCATCAAGCAATTCAGTGGTAAGTACCGATTTTTGCGACAAATGCACAGAAATGCTTAGAATTTGCTTGTAATGTCAATTCTGTGATTATTTCGTCAAATTGGAGCCTTTCACCGAGATTTCTTGTATCCCTTGGCCCTATTTTGTTGTATCCTGTCAGGCTGAGCACGAAAATGACAAAGACAATCAACAGAGAGACTGGCAAGTACCGGATTTGAGACAAAACCCCGTTTTTGGCTCAATTTCCATACAAAACGTCGAAATTTGGGCCAAATGTGGCCAAATTCGAGGCTTTCACCGACTCCTCTTGCATCCCTTGGCCCTATTTTGTTGTATCCTGTCAGGCTGAGCACGAAAATGACAAAGACAATCAACAGAGAGGCTGGCAAGTACCGGATTTGGCGACAAAACCCCGTTTTTGGCTCAATTTCCATACAAAACGTCGAAATTTGGGCCAAATGTGGCCAAATTCGAGGCTTTCACCGACTCCCATTGGATCCCTTGGCCATATTTTGTTGTATCCTGTCAGGCTGAGCAAAAAAATGGCCAAGGGCATCAAGCAATTCAGTGGTAAGTACCGATTTTTGCGACAAATGCACAGAAATGCTTAGAATTTGCTTGTAATGTCAATTCTGTGATTATTTCGTCAAATTGGAGCCTTTCACCGAGATTTCTTGGAGCCTTTGGACATATTCTGTTGTAACCTATCAGGCTGAGCACGAAAATGACAAAGACAATCAACAGAGAGGCTGGCAAGTACCGGATTTGGCGACAAAACCCCGTTTTTGGCTCAATTTCCATACAAAACGTCGAAATTTGGGCCAAATGTGGCCAAATTCGAGACTTTCACCGACTCCTCTTGCATCCCTTGGCCCTATTTTGTTGTATCCTGTCAGGCTGAGCACGAAAATGACAAAGACAATCAACAGAGAGGCTGGCAAGTACCGGATTTGGCGACAAAACCCCGTTTTTGGCTCAATTTCCATACAAAACGTCGAAATTTGGGCCAAATGTGGCCAAATTCGAGACTTTCACCGACTCCTCTTTTATCCCTTGGCCCTATTTTGTTGTATCCTGTCAGGCTGAGCACGAAAATGACAAAGACAATCAACAGAGAGGCTGGCAAGTACCGGATTTGGCGACAAAACCCCGTTTTTGGCTCAATTTCCATACAAAACGTCGAAATTTGGGCCAAATGTGGCCAAATTCGAGGCTTTCACCGACTCCCATTGGATCCCTTGGCCATATTTTGTTGTATCCTGTCAGGCTGAGCAAAAAAATGGCCAAGGGCATCAAGCAATTCAGTGGTAAGTACCGATTTTTGCGACAAATGCACAGAAATGCTTAGAATTTGCTTGTAATGTCAATTCTGTGATTATTTCGTCAAATTGAAGCCTTTCACCAAGATTTCTTGCATCCCTTGGCCCTATTTTGTTGTATCCTGTCAGGCTGAGCACGAAAATGACAAAGACAATCAACAGAGAGACTGGCAAGTACCGGTTTTGGCGACAAAACCCCGTTTTTGGCTCAATTTCCATACAAAACGTCGAAATTTGGGCCAAATGTGGCCAAATTCGAGACTTTCACCGACTCCTCTTGCATCCCTTGGCCCTATTTTGTTGTATCCTGTCAGGCTGAGCACGAAAATGACAAAGACAATTAAACAGAGAGGCTGGCAAGTACCGGATTTAGCGACAAAACCCCGTTTTTGGCTCAATTTCCATACAAAACGTCGAAATTTGGGCCAAATGTGGACAAATTCGAGACTTTCACCGACTCCTCTTGCATCCCTTGGCCCTACTTTGTTGTATCCTGTCAGGCTGAGCACGAAAATGACAAAGACAATCAACAGAGAGGCTTGCAAGTACCGGATTTAGCGACAAAACCCCGTTTTTGGCTCAATTTCCATACAAAACGTCGATATTTTGGCCAAATGTGGCCGAATTCGAGACTTTCACCGACTCCTCTTGCATCCCTTGGCCCTATTTTGTTGTATCCTGTCAGGCTGAGCACGAAAATGACAAAGACAATCAACAGAGAGGCTGGCAAGTACCGGATTTGGCGACAAAACCCCGTTTTTGGCTCAATTTCCATACAAAACGTCGAAATTTGGGCCAAATGTGGCCAAATTCGAGGCTTTCACCGACTCCCATTGGATCCCTTGGCCATATTTTGTTGTATCCTGTCAGGCTGAGCAAAAAAATGGCCAAGGGCATCAAGCAATTCAGTGGTAAGTACCGATTTTTGCGACAAATGCACAGAAATGCTTAGAATTTGCTGGTAATGTCAATTCTGTGATTATTTCGTCAAATTGGAGCCTTTCACCGAGATTTCTTGGAGCCTTTGGACATATTCTGTTGTAACCTATCAGGCTGAGCACGAAAATGACAAAGACAATCAACAGAGAGGCTGGCAAGTACCGGATTTGGCGACAAAACCCCGTTTTTGGCTCAATTTCCATACAAAACGTCGAAATTTGGGCCAAATGTGGCCAAATTCGAGACTTTCACCGACTCCTCTTGCATCCCTTGGCCCTATTTTGTTGTATCCTGTCAGGCTGAGCACGAAAATGACAAAGACAATCAACAGAGAGGCTGGCAAGTACCGGATTTGGCGACAAAACCCCGTTTTTGGCTCAATTTCCATACAAAACGTCGAAATTTGGGCCAAATGTGGCCAAATTCGAGGCTTTCACCGACTCCCATTGGATCCCTTGGCCATATTTTGTTGTATCCTGTCAGGCTGAGCAAAAAAATGGCCAAGGGCATCAAGCAATTCAGTGGTAAGTACCGATTTTTGCGACAAATGCACAGAAATGCTTAGAATTTGCTTGTAATGTCAATTCTGTGATTATTTCGTCAAATTGGAGCCTTTCACCGAGATTTCTTGGAGCCTTTGGACATATTCTGTTGTAACCTATCAGGCTGAGCACGAAAATGACAAAGACAATCAACAGAGAGGCTGGCAAGTACCGGATTTGGCGACAAAACCCCGTTTTTGGCTCAATTTCCATACAAAACGTCGAAATTTGGGCCAAATGTGGCCAAATTCGAGGCTTTCACCGACTCCCATTGGATCCCTTGGCCATATTTTGTTGTATCCTGTCAGGCTGAGCAAAAAAATGGCCAAGGGCATCAAGCAATTCAGTGGTAAGTACCGATTTTTGCGACAAATGCACAGAAATGCTTAGAATTTGCTTGTAATGTCAATTCTGTGATTATTTCGTCAAATTGGAGCCTTTCACCGAGATTTCTTGCATCCCTTGGCCCTATTTTGTTGTATCCTGTCAGGCTGAGCACGAAAATGACAAAGACAATCAACAGAGAGACTGGCAAGTACCGGATTTGGCGACAAAACCCCGTTTCTGGCTCAATTTCCATACAAAACGTCGAAATTTGGGCCAAATGTGGCCAAATTCGAGACTTTCACCGACTCCTCTTGCATCCCTTGGCCCTATTTTGTTGTATCCTGTCAGGCTGAGCACGAAAATGACAAAGACAATCAACAGAGAGGCTGGCAAGTACCGGATTTGGCGACAAAACCCCGTTTTTGGCTCAATTTCCATACAAAACGTCGAAATTTGGGCCAAATGTGGCCAAATTCGAGGCTTTCACCGACTCCCATTGGATCCCTTGGCCATATTTTGTTGTATCCTGTCAGGCTGAGCAAAAAAATGGCCAAGGGCATCAAGCAATTCAGTGGTAAGTACCGATTTTTGCGACAAATGCACAGAAATGCTTAGAATTTGCTTGTAATGTCAATTCTGTGATTATTTCGTCAAATTGGAGCCTTTCACCGAGATTTCTTGTATCCCTTGGCCCTATTTTGTTGTATCCTGTCAGGCTGAGCACGAAAATGACAAAGACAATCAACAGAGAGACTGGCAAGTACCGGATTTGGCGACAAAACCCCGTTTTTGGCTCAATTTCCATACAAAACGTCGAAATTTGGGCCAAATGTGGCCAAATTCGAGACTTTCACCGACTCCTCTTGCATCCCTTGGCCCTATTTTGTTGTATCCTGTCAGGCTGAGCACGAAAATGACAAAGACAATCAACAGAGAGGCTGGCAAGTACCGGATTTGGCGACAAAACCCCGTTTTTGGCTCAATTTCCATACAAAACGTCGAAATTTGGGCCAAATGTGGCCAAATTCGAGGCTTTCACCGACTCCCATTGGATCCCTTGGCCATATTTTGTTGTATCCTGTCAGGCTGAGCAAAAAAATGGCCAAGGGCATCAAGCAATTCAGTGGTAAGTACCGATTTTTGCGACAAATGCACAGAAATGCTTAGAATTTGCTTGTAATGTCAATTCTGTGATTATTTCGTCAAATTGGAGCCTTTCACCAAGATTTCTTGCATCCCTTGGCCCTATTTTGTTGTATCCTGTCAGGCTGAGCACGAAAATGACAAAGACAATCAACAGAGAGACTGGCAAGTACCGGATTTGGCGACAAAACCCCGTTTTTGGCTCAATTTCCATACAAAACGTCGAAATTTGGGCCAAATGTGGCCAAATTCGAGACTTTCATCGACTCCTCTTGCATCCCTTGGCCATATTTTGTTGTATCCTGTCAGGCTGAGCACGAAAATGACAAAGACAATCAACAGAGAGGCTGGCAAGTACCGGATTTGGCGACAAAACCCCGTTTTTGGCTCAATTTCCATACAAAACGTCGAAATTTGGGCCAAATGTGGCCAAATTCGAGACTTTCACCGACTCCTCTTGCATCCCTTGGCCCTATTTTGTTGTATCCTGTCAGGCTGAGCACGAAAATGACAAAGACAATCAACAGAGAGGCTGGCAAGTACCGGATTTGGCGACAAAACCCCGTTTTTGGCTCAATTTCCATACAAAACGTCGAAATTTGGGCCAAATGTGGCCAAATTCGAGGCTTTCACCAACTCCCATTGGATCCCTTGGCCATATTTTGTTGTATCCTGTCAGGCTGAGCAAAAAAATGGCCAAGGGCATCAAGCAATTCAGTGGTAAGTACCGATTTTTGCGACAAATGCACAGAAATGCTTAGAATTTGCTTGTAATGTCAATTCTGTGATTATTTCGTCAAATTGGAGCCTTTCACCGAGATTTCTTGTATCCCTTGGCCCTATTTTGTTGTATCCTGTCAGGCTGAGCACGAAAATGACAAAGACAATCAACAGAGAGACTGGCAAGTACCGGATTTGGCGACAAAACCCCGTTTTTGGCTCAATTTCCATACAAAACGTCGAAATTTGGGCCAAATGTGGCCAAATTCGAGACTTTCACCGACTCCTCTTGCATCCCTTGGCCCTATTTTGTTGTATCCTGTCAGGTTGAGCACGAAAATGACAAAGACAATCAACAGAGAGGCTGGCAAGTACCGGATTTGGCGACAAAACCCCGTTTTTGGCTCAATTTCCATACAAAACGTCGAAATTTGGGCCAAATGTGGCCAAATTCGAGACTTTCACCGACTCCTCTTGCATCCCTTGGCCCTATTTTGTTGTATCCTGTCAGGCTGAGCACGAAAATGACAAAGACAATCAACAGAGAGGCTGGCAAGTACCGGATTTGGCGACAAAACCCCGTTTTTGGCTCAATTTCCATACAAAACGTCGAAATTTGGGCCAAATGTGGCAAAATTCGAGGCTTTCACCGACTCCCATTGGATCCCTTGGCCCTATTTTGTTGTATCCTGTCAGGCTGAGCAAAAAAATGCCCAAGGGCATCAAGCAATTCAGTGGTAAGTACCGATTTTTGCGACAAATGCACAGAAATGCTTAGAATTTGCTTGTAATGTCAATTCTGTGATTATTTCGTCAAATTGGAGCCTTTCACCGAGATTTCTTGGAGCCTTTGGACATATTCTGTTGTAACCTATCAGGCTGAGCACGAAAATGACAAAGACAATTAACAGAGAGGCTGGCAAGTACCGGATTTGGCGACAAAACCCCGTTTTTGGCTCAATTTCCATACAAAACGTCGAAATTTGGGCCAAATGTGGCCAAATTCGAGGCTTTCACCGACTCCCATTGGATCCCTTGGCCCTATTTTGTTGTATCCTGTCAGGCTGAGCACGAAAATGACAAAGACAATCAACAGAGAGGCTGGCAAGTACCGGATTTGGCGACAAAACCCCGTTTTTGGCTCAATTTCCATACAAAACGTCGAAATTTGGGCCAAATGTGGCCAAATTCGAGGCTTTCACCGACTCCCATTGGATCCCTTGGCCCTATTTTGTTGTATCCTGTCAGGCTGAGCAAAAAAATGCCCAAGGGCATCAAGCAATTCAGTGGTAAGTACCGATTTTTGCGACAAATGCACAGAAATGCTTAGAATTTGCTTGTAATGTCAATTCTGTGATTATTTCGTCAAATTGGAGCCTTTCACCGAGATTTCTTGGAGCCTTTGGACATATTCTGTTGTAACCTATCAGGCTGAGCACGAAAATGACAAAGACAATCAACAGAGAGGCTGGCAAGTACCGGATTTGGCGACAAAACCCCGTTTTTGGCTCAATTTCCATACAAAACGTCGAAATTTGGGCCAAATGTGGCCAAATTCGAGGCTTTCACCGACTCCCATTGGATCCCTTGGCCCTATTTTGTTGTATCCTGTCAGGCTGAGCACGAAAATGACAAAGACAATCAACAGAGAGGCTGGCAAGTACCGGATTTGGCGACAAAACCCCGTTTTTGGCTCAATTTCCATACAAAACGTCGAAATTTGGGCCAAATGTGGCCAAATTCGAGGCTTTCACCGACTCCCATTGGATCCCTTGGCCCTATTTTGTTGTATCCTGTCAGGCTGAGCAAAAAAATGCCCAAGGGCATCAAGCAATTCAGTGGTAAGTACCGATTTTTGCGACAAATGCACAGAAATGCTTAGAATTTGCTTGTAATGTCAATTCTGTGATTATTTCGTCAAATTGGAGCCTTTCACCGAGATTTCTTGGAGCCTTTGGACATATTCTGTTGTAACCTATCAGGCTGAGCACGAAAATGACAAAGACAATCAACAGAGAGGCTGGCAAGTACCGGATTTGGCGACAAAACCCCGTTTTTGGCTCAATTTCCATACAAAACGTCGAAATTTGGGCCAAATGTGGCCAAATTCGAGACTTTCACCGACTCCTCTTGCATCCCTTGGCCCTATTTTGTTGTATCCTGTCAGGCTGAGCACGAAAATGACAAAGACAATCAACAGAGAGGCTGGCAAGTACCGGATTTGGCGACAAAACCCCGTTTTTGGCTCAATTTCCATACAAAACGTCGAAATTTGGGCCAAATGTGGCCAAATTCGAGGCTTTCACCGACTCCCATTGGATCCCTTGGCCATATTTTGTTGTATCCTGTCAGGCTGAGCAAAAAAATGGCCAAGGGCATCAAGCAATTCAGTGGTAAGTACCGATTTTTGCGACAAATGCACAGAAATGCTTAGAATTTGCTTGTAATGTCAATTCTGTGATTATTTCGTCAAATTGGAGCCTTTCACCGAGATTTCTTGTATCCCTTGGCCCTATTTTGTTGTATCCTGTCAGGCTGAGCACGAAAATGACAAAGACAATCAACAGAGAGACTGGCAAGTACCGGATTTGGCGACAAAACCCCGTTTTTGGCTCAATTTCCATACAAAACGTCGAAATTTGGGCCAAATGTGGCCAAATTCGAGACTTTCACCGACTCCTCTTGCATCCCTTGGCCCTATTTTGTTGTATCCTGTTAGGCTGAGCACGAAAATGACAAAGACAATCAACAGAGAGGCTGGCAAGTACCGGATTTGGCGACAAAACCCCGTTTTTGGCTCAATTTCCATACAAAACGTCGAAATTTGGGCCAAATGTGGCCAAATTCGAGACTTTCACCAACTCCTCTTGCATCCCTTGGCCCTATTTTGTTGTATCCTGTCAGGCTGAGCACGAAAATGACAAAGACAAACAACAGAGAGGCTGGCAAGTACCGGATTTGGCGACAAAACCCCGTTTTTGGCTCAATTTCCATACAAAACGTCGAAATTTGGGCCAAATGTGGCCAAATTCGAGGCTTTCACCGACTCCCATTGGATCCCTTGGCCATATTTTGTTGTATCCTGTCAGGCTGAGCAAAAAAATGGCCAAGGGCATCAAGCAATTCAGTGGTAAGTACCGATTTTTGCGACAAATGCACAGAAATGCTTAGAATTTGCTTGTAATGTCAATTCTGTGATTATTTCGTCAAATTGGAGCCTTTCACCGAGATTTCTTGGAGCCTTTGGACATATTCTGTTGTAACCTATCAGGCTGAGCACGAAAATGACAAAGACAATCAACAGAGAGGCTGGCAAGTACCGGATTTGGCGACAAAACCCCGTTTTTGGCTCAATTTCCATACAAAACGTCAAAATTTGGGCCAAATGTGGCCAAATTCGAGACTTTCACCGACTCCTCTTGCATCCCTTGGCCCTATTTTGTTGTATCCTGTCAGGCTGAGCACGAAAATGACAAAGACAATCAACAAAGAGGCTGGCAAGTACCGGATTTGGCGACAAAACCCCGTTTTTGGCTCAATTTCCATACAAAACGTCGAAATTTGGGCCAAATGTGGCCAAATTCGAAGCTTTCACCGACTCCCATTGGATCCCTTGGCCATATTTTGTTGTATCCTGTCAGGCTGAGCAAAAAAATGGCCAAGGGCATCAAGCAATTCAGTGGTAAGTACCGATTTTTGCGACAAATGCACAGAAATGCTTAGAATTTGCTTGTAATGTCAATTCTGTGATTATTTCGTCAAATTGGAGCCTTTCACCAAGATTTCTTGCATCCCTTGGCCCTATTTTGTTGTATCCTGTCAGGCTGAGCACGAAAATGACAAAGACAATCAACAGAGAGACTGGCAAGTACCGGATTTGGCGACAAAACCCCGTTTTTGGCTCAATTTCCATACAAAACGTCGAAATTTGGGCCAAATGTGGCCAAATTCGAGACTTTCATCGACTCCTCTTGCATCCCTTGGCCCTATTTTGTTGTATCCTGTCAGGCTGAGCACGAAAATGACAAAGACAATCAACAGAGAGGCTTGCAAGTACCGGATTTGGCGACAAAACCCCGTTTTTGGCTCAATTTCCATACAAAACGTCGAAATTTGGGCCAAATGTGGCCAAATTCGAGACTTTCACCGACTCCACTTGCATCCCTTGGCCCTATTTTGTTGTATCCTGTCAGGCTGAGCACGAAAATGACAAAGACAATCAACAGAGAGGCTGGCAAGTACCGGATTTGGCGACAAAACCCCGTTTTTGGCTCAATTTCCATACAAAACGTCGAAATTTGGGCCAAATGTGGCCAAATTCGAGGCTTTCACCAACTCCCATTGGATCCCTTGGCCATATTTTGTTGTATCCTGTCAGGCTGAGCAAAAAAATGGCCAAGGGCATCAAGCAATTCAGTGGTAAGTACCGATTTTTGCGACAAATGCACAGAAATGCTTAGAATTTGCTTGTAATGTCAATTCTGTGATTATTTCGTCAAATTGGAGCCTTTCACCGAGATTTCTTGTATCCCTTGGCCCTATTTTGTTGTATCCTGTCAGGCTGAGCACGAAAATGACAAAGACAATCAACAGAGAGACTGGCGAGTACCGGATTTGGCGACAAAACCCCGTTTTTGGCTCAATTTCCATACAAAACGTCGAAATTTGGGCCAAATGTGGCCAAATTCGAGACTTTCACCGACTCCTCTTGCATCCCTTGGCCCTATTTTGTTGTATCCTGTCAGGCTGAGCACGAAAATGACAAAGACAATCAACAGAGAGACTGGCGAGTACCGGATTTGGCGACAAAACCCCGTTTTTGGCTCAATTTCCATACAAAACGTCGAAATTTGGGCCAAATGTGGCCAAATTCGAGACTTTCACCGACTCCTCTTGCATCCCTTGGCCCTATTTTGTTGTATCCTGTCAGGCTGAGCACGAAAATGACAAAGACAATCAACAGAGAGGCTGGCAAATACCGGATTTGGCGACAAAACCCCGTTTTTGGCTCAATTTCCATACAAAACGTCGAAATTTGGGCCAAATGTGGCCAAATTCGAGACTTTCACCGACTCCTCTTGCATCCCTTGGCCCTATTTTGTTGTATCCTGTCAGGCTGAGCACGAAAATGACAAAGACAATCAACAGAGAGGCTGGCAAGTACCGGATTTGGCGACAAAACCCCGTTTTTGGCTCAATTTCCATACAAAACGTCGAAATTTGGGCCAAATGTGGCCAAATTCGAGGCTTTCACCGACTCCCATTGGATCCCTTGGCCATATTTTGTTGTATCCTGTCAGGCTGAGCAAAAAAATGGCCAAGGGCATCAAGCAATTCAGTGGTAAGTACCGATTTTTGCGACAAATGCACAGAAATGCTTAGAATTTGCTTGTAATGTCAATTCTGTGATTATTTCGTCAAATTGGAGCCTTTCACCGAGATTTCTTGGAGCCTTTGGACATATTCTGTTGTAACCTATCAGGCTGAGCACGAAAATGACAAAGACAATCAACAGAGAGGCTTGCAAGTACCGGATTTGGCGACAAAACCCCGTTTTTGGCTCAATTTTCATACAAAACGTCAAAATTTGGGCCAAATGCGGCCAAATTCGAGGCTTTCACCGACTCCCATTGGATCCCTTGGCCCTATTTTGTTGTATCCTGTCAGGCTGAGCAAAAAAATGCCCAAGGGCATCAAGCAATTCAGTGGTAAGTACCGATTTTTGCGACAAATGCACAGAAATGCTTAGAATTTGCTTGTAATGTCAATTCTGTGATTATTTCGTCAAATTGGAGCCTTTCACCGAGATTTCTTGGAGCCTTTGGACATATTCTGTTGTAACCTATCAGGCTGAGCACGAAAATGACAAAGACAATCAACAGAGAGGCTGGCAAGAACCGGATTTGGCGACAAAACCCCGTTTTTGGCTCAATTTCCATACAAAACGTCGAAATTTGGGCCAAATGTGGCCAAATTCGAGGCTTTCACCGACTCCCATTGGATCCCTTGGCCCTATTTTGTTGTAACCTATCAGGCTGAGCACGAAAATGACAAAGACAATCAACAGAGAGGCTGGCAAGTACCGCATTTGGCGACAAAACCCCGTTTTTGGCTCAATTTCCATACAAAACGTCGAAATTTGGGCCAAATGTGGCCAAATTCGAGGCTTTCACCGACTCCCATTGGATCCCTTGGCCCTATTTTGTTGTATCCTGTCAGGCTGAGCACGAAAATGACAAAGACAATCAACAGAGAGGCTGGCAAGTACCGGATTTGGCGACAAAACCCCGTTTTTGGCTCAATTTCCATACAAAACGTCGAAATTTGGGCCAAATGTGGCCAAATTCGAGGCTTTCACCGACTCCCATTGGATCCCTTGGCCCTATTTTGTTGTATCCTGTCAGGCTGAGCAAAAAAATGCCAAAGGGCATCAAGCAATTCAGTGGTAAGTACCGATTTTTGCGACAAATGCACAGAAATGCTTAGAATTTGCTTGTAATGTCAATTCTGTGATTATTTCGTCAAATTGGAGCCTTTCACCGAGATTTCTTGGAGCCTTTGGACATATTCTGTTGTAACCTATCAGGCTGAGCACGAAAATGACAAAGACAATTAACAGAGAGGCTGGCAAGTACCGGATTTGGCGACAAAACCCCGTTTTTGGCTCAATTTCCATACAAAACGTCGAAATTTGGGCCAAATGTGGCCAAATTCGAGGCTTTCACCGACTCCCATTGGATCCCTTCGCCCTATTTTGTTGTATCCTGTCAGGCTGAGCACGAAAATGACAAAGACAATCAACAGAGAGGCTGGCAAGTACCGGATTTGGCGACAAAACCCCGTTTTTGGCTCAATTTCCATACAAAACGTCGAAATTTGGGCCAAATGTGGCCAAATTCGAGGCTTTCACCGACTCCCATTGGATCCCTTGGCCCTATTTTGTTGTATCCTGTCAGGCTGAGCAAAAAAATGCCCAAGGGCATCAAGCAATTCAGTGGTAAGTACCGATTTTTGCGACAAATGCACAGAAATGCTTAGAATTTGCTTGTAATGTCAATTCTGTGATTATTTCGTCAAATTGGAGCCTTTCACCGAGATTTCTTGGAGCCTTTGGACATATTCTGTTGTAACCTATCAGGCTGAGCACGAAAATGACAAAGACAATCAACAGAGAGGCTGGCAAGTACCGGATTTGGCGACAAAACCCCGT